>NC_133473.1:17195239-17230036 GCF_025370935.1 Choristoneura fumiferana
TGATCATTTTTTTCCCGGAGACTGAGACCGGGAATTAAGTTCTGTCGGAGGGTTGAGCTATATTATCTAATCTTACTGCATCAACAAAAAATAAAAAATGCTGAAATATTGAGATACTTCAATAAAATGTGTTTGAGCTCTATAAAGTCCTGTTTTACTTTATAAATATGAGTGCAAACCGCCAAAGTTTAAACTGCCCCTGAAAGTTGAAATGCGAAGTTTCTATTAGGCACCTCCAACTCTTATACGACACTCCTAAAAAGGAGTAAACACAATTTTCCATTGTACATTTTCAAACATCTTGGCGCGAGCGTATCTTACAGCGAGCATTACTGTTGACCCTAAAAACAAATTGTGAAATAAACAATTGTGTTGCGAACCAACGAGTTTATTATCAGGCCGTGCACGTTTTTATTGTATTTTTATTCGCCATCCACGTAGGTAGGTGCAGGCAAATGTGTTGGATTTCCTTTATGACGGCTGTCTGTGGTTGTGCCCATAAATCCTTAGGACATGGGACGCGCAATCCTCCGCTTGACTATTCTAAATGTTAGGATATAACGGTACCCTTACTTTTCCTGCAGTTTTTCACGAATGTTCTACTAGTACCTACTCCAAACAACAGCAGTAATATGATTTATGCTAGCTTCCATATGAATGCCCCAGACATCGAAAATATAAGAGATAAATCATAATTTCCCATCGTCAATTCTACTTAGGGCTCCCCTTGTCAATACCAGTCTTTCCACTTTTTAATTACACTCAGATTATCTTCAGGGACGTTCAAAAACAATGGAATTTAATTCGTTCGATTCCCCCCGGATCATTCTCTAACTTTGGATTCAAATTGAAAACGAGAAAAGTATTAGTGGAACGGAATTCTAATATTTTATCGGATCCGCCGATCTGTGAATGCTTAGGCCGTAACATGGAAAAACTTTCAAAAGGTCGCTCTTTGTATTAAGTCAGGTACGGGTGTATTCAGGTAGCTCTACATAAGTCACGACGTCGGAAGGCTTTTTTGATACAATGATGGGTACGTCCTTGCCTTTCAGAAATATAATTCATTGAATTGTGGACTTTGAAAGAAATGTGTTAGTACCTAGATATTTTTTTACAAAATACCTAAATATTTAAATCAATAACGTAATTATCAAGAAAAAAGCATCAAAGATTATAGTTTATCTTCTCTAAGTAATATATAAAATTCTCGTGTCACAGTGTGTGTGACCAAACTCCTCCGAAACGGCTTGACCGATTTTTATGTTTTTTTTTGCTATTCGGTAGGTCTGTGAATAGGATGTATACATTATTTTTCATACTTCTTTGCGGACGGAGTCGCGGGCAACAGCTAGTTGCAATACATAGTTTTAAAATTATTAGTTAGAAAAATGTAAAATTAATCCCTTTATTACAAATACCATCGCTAACCTATTAGGTACTTGCATATCCACCAAGTAGGAATATCATCATCATCAGCCGGAAGACGTCCACTGCTGGACAAAGGCCTTTCCCTTAGAACGCCACAATGAACGACAACTCGCCACTTGCATCCACCGGTTTCCCGCCACTCTCACGATGTCGTCAGTCCACCTGGTGGGAGGCCTGCCAACGCTTCGTCTTCCGGTTCGTGGTCGCCACTCGAGGACTTTTCTCCCCCAACAGTAACAGTAGGAATGCCACCAAGTAGGTATAACATCACATGTATGTATGTACGTCCTGAAATTTTGCAATCAATATTTAACCCACTTTCTGGTATCCGATTGAGCTGATAGTTGGCATACAAGGACAAGACGGGATCATCGCCGCAGGACGGAATTCATTGACGGGTAATGACATCGACTTGAAACTTGATATCTACGGATATGTAGTCGGATGTCAATTTACATTGTATTCGTATCTAAGTACCTACTTACATACTTACACTGCTTCAACACCCAACCAAATTGACAGCCAATAAAAATGCTTTTATTAAAAATTAAAATTTACAACAAAATCTTTTTGTGTAATAATTTTTGTATCAAATTATTTTTGTGTTTAAATAGTAATATACACAAACAAACAAGTACAACTAAGTATTCAATCAATAACACGGAAATGCCGAATTCATCAAGAAAAGCAATCTCTTCTTTATTATGTTGTCTTAATTCATCTTCTTCACTGCTAATTGATAGCCGCTAGCTGTGCAAATACCTACCGTTTTAGAATATCTAGTAAAGCAAGCCATAGTTAATTTGATATTATTTGAATCTGACACCATTAATTTCCAAAGTATTGATATTATTGAGGATTGTATATTATTTATAATAAAGCCTCAAAGCTCATTTATATGGCAGGCGGCTAAGTACTTATTTGTTTTACATACGAGTACAATAACTATGCAGTCAATTGAAAATTAATCCGGTTTTAAGGCTAAAATAATTGCTTTTACTAAAGTTACGTTTTGGAATATCGTTTAAAGGTGTTATCCACCATGTTAAGGAACCGTTAAATGGTTTTTGGCTGAAAAATAAAACAAGAAATATTTTTTCCTGAGAGACTCACACAAATAGTTAAGGCACTTTAACTCAAAATATGTACTATTATATTCTTAGAATAGCAGCTGCCCTTTACATAACAGTTTGATTTTATTGCTCAATCTTGAATGTAATTGTTAGCTTTATTGGACACTTCAGAGCCGTTTTACGAGTGAATAACTCACTTGGCATCCCAAATTATATCTTAATACTTATTGAATTGCTTCTACAGATGGGAAAACCTATTTGTTGCGTGTTTTTAGCAGCACATGATGAAGAAAGAACGACAGGGAGGTCATGTTATAGTTATCGTGAAAATTGGTGACTACGTATATGTGTGTGTGTGTGTGTGTGTGCGTGTGTGTGTGTGTGTGTGTGTGATTGCTTTCACATCAAAATGGTTGAATGGACTTACACGAAATTTTGTGTGTGCAGGTAACTGGATCTCTGAAATATCACATAGGCTACTTTTTTCCCAATATTCTTAGGGGACTGGGATAAAGTCCTCGAAACGAAACATGACACGGGTGTTTTTACGTCACGATACTCGTAACGGTGAGCAAGATGTAATTTTTGGCAATCCCACGGGACTTTTTGGGAAATCTTGGAATTTGAATTCAAATGTCCGATCTTATGGATAGCACTAGTGAAGCCGCGGTTAAAGGCTAGTGGAGAACAAAACTGGGATCTGGCTCTATCACGAGTATGTTAATAATATTTAAATGAAGTAATTAGGATTTGCTCTTGTACTGTACTAAAATTTGTAGTATTGAATTGTTTTGTTTTATTATGTTTTAGGTAGGTAGTTTTAGGTAGTGTTGGTGTCGGGTTAGAATTACTCCTGTCCATTTCTTCCGTGGATGTCGTAAGAGGCGACTGAGGATATCTGTTTTGGTATACCGTAGGCGACAGGCTAGCAACCTGTCACTGTTGTACCGTTTTTCTCAAACTTAAAACCTAAAATTGCTAAAAGTGGCTCCGAAGCCGTAACGTTTCGTGTGCTCTGCCTACCCCATTTGGGAATACAGGCGTGATGTTTGTGTGTTGTGTGTGTATGTAATTTGCGAAGTGCGAATATTTCTATTTTCTATTTTTATATATATTCTTTTATTATATTTATTAATAATTTATTTATTTCCTGTCCTCCTCTTCGCCAATTTCAGAACTCTTACAAAAAACTGAAAAAAATACGTATGTGTTGGAACAGACTCTTACTTCAACTTAATTCATAAAAGTCGTCGACTTATTAAAATAGACTAAAAATGGCAAAATAATCATCTTTCATGTAGCGCAATGTTTAAAAAAATCATGATAAAAAGACAATTTTGTGCGCTAGATGCAAAAAAAAACTTTTCTAAGTTTTCCCTGTTCGTACCGGAACCTACAAATAAGTCATTTATTACTACGATAGGAATTAAAAACTTTTTATATTAAATATGCCATCATCAAAGTATTCAAAGCTCATTGCTAAGTTACAAATTAAACGGCGTAGGAAATACTTCGCAACTTTTGCTCTTTCGCTGTTTCAGGATGAGTTAAGTGAAGACGTTTCTGGGAACTTCAGATACGCGTCGGGTTTTTTTTATCAGCTCCGTTCAAGATACCTAAAATAATAACGAAGTAACTTTATTGGAAGGTTTTAAGGATGGGGGTTGATTCTGAGTTTGGGAGTGGAAGAAAGGTATGTGATGCTAATGTAGCACCAAGTGAAAACAGCAGATGTGGAGTGCATCGTCCCGCTCGCATACATTACGTATGGTAAGCCTAGCAAAGAATGAAATATTTTGAAAATACGCCATTTTCTCAAATTTTTACTTAAAACATTGGTCTAAGCAATTACTTATATAATAGTAAGTTCCTGTACCCAAATGGTTGTGCAGAAGTGATCGATTTTAAACGATAAGACCGCCTATTGTCTAACTGGATTTTATATATATATAAATATATAAATATACTGAGCGGCAAAAAATCTAGCCCTCAAATGTATGCATTGATTTTATCAGCATCGGTAATTTTATATGAAGGGTGGGCCAAATTTTGTGCCGCTATATATGCGCAATACGCTACAATACGCGGTGTGCAATACGCTATATATCGGTATGTGGTGTGCAATGTATTGTATTGTATTTTACAACTATGTTTCAATACCAAATCAATGTTTTTTTAATGACACCAAAACCAGAAAAGTTAATAAGTAACAATTGGGACTGGAAATTGCACCGAGCATAATGTAATAAAAATTAGCAATCCAGCTATATTTTTCTAGTTTTTCAATGAATTCCAGTTTCGAAAAATTTAGGTAAAATAATTTCTTAAACGAAACGTAAAACTTTCCAGTTTGATTTGAACACCCGACTTTTTCTCTAATGCTCGAAAGAAATCAATCCTTTAAAAATGAGGATAAAGTCCTCCCGCCAACGCAGATAAAGTCCTTCGCCCCTTCACTCCCGATTTATTGTTGGTCTCTGACCTTTCCACGTTTACCCAAAATGTGTAAAATACATTGCTCATGAAAGCAACGAACGAAATTATCTTAAGCTTTCATTCATTGCCAACAAAAGGACAGTAAACGAAGGTATAAGAACATTTGAAATTAAATAACAACGCTCTCTAGTAAATCTTATTACCACGAGGATAGGCAGCCCTTTCAAAATAAACAACGCCTATCAAAGGGGATTTTCTCGCAAAAATGTTTTATCTGTATCCGTATAAAAGGTTTTGTAATAAAATTCAAACTATGTGCTTTACGCCCCGCCGGTTGTTTGTAGTAAAATGTTATGGAATCTTTGCTTAAGTAATGCTGAGCAAGGCTGGGGGTTGTACACAAAACTTCTAAGCAAAATACAGTGCCGAGACTACAGCATTATACAAGCTCTAAAGTTAAAAGTAAAAAAAGTCTTCGGTCACTTATTTTAAACTAGTTTTGCTAGCAACTTCAACCGTGCTTGTTCTTGTTAATATTAAATGTAGTTAACAAAATCGTTGAGAATGTTAAACATTCGTAAACAAGTAGATAGGGTTTCTAGAAGAAGCTAGGTTAAATTATTAAACTTTCTTTTTGTCATATGAAAATATCTATATTCTTAACCGTTTGGTTATCAAATACGGATACGGAGCTTCAAATATCAACCAAATCTATAAGAAATATCTTCAAATATATAAGATAGTAAAAATATTATCTCATCATATGATACAACTGGGGTGGCCACGTTTGCCGCATGCCGGATGAGTTGTGGGCCAAGATAACGACCAAGCGGACGAACACCAACTTGAGAAGGTGACCTGGCAGATCTAGTCGGCGATGGCGGGATGAACTGGACAACTTCTTGAAAGACTGGCCTTATGCAGCGGACAGAGAGCAGTGGAAGTATTGGGGGGAGGCCTTTTCTCAGCAGTGGGACAGAAAAGGCTAATAATAATAATGATACAACTATGAGTACGTTATACTTACCTGCTCATACAAAAATTGACAATTTCTTGGCACTGGTACTGATATTTTCATGGACTAGCAATAAAGAATCGTTGAACATTTATTTTTGCTCTTAGATAGCATATTCTAACAAACGACGCTGTAACTCATCAATTATGTTATTCCAACTTAAACACAGAATGAGACTGAAATTTTGCAAATTAACCACATCTCGATCTGCTTCGAGTAACTTTGATAGACCAACAGCTAAGTAGGTTATTTATTCATGCCTCCGCGCTCATTTAACATAGAATTGGCAACACAAAGCTGCGGTAATTAAAGTTAGTAAAGCTTGTGAAGCATACACCCTCAAATTATATTTGTGCAGAGTTTGTGGGTACAAGATTTAAACGAAATATGGAACGGAAGTTAAAGAAAGCTAAGTTATTTTGACGATTTATTATTGCGTTTTACTTAAGTGTGTACAAAAGACTTGCTGAGAGTTGGAAGATGTAATCGCAACGTAAAACTGTTTAAACATTACAGTTATTTTTATAATCTTTATAACAATAACGTCGTAGTCGAGGTAGTTATAAAAATACTAGGACACATACACAAATCCTGTAAACTGATTCCTCTAACAGTTTTTTACGACAAGGATCATGTTATTAGAGTCATTACATTTATTGTTTCTTCAGTCTGCCCATAACCATAATGTATTGCCACTGCGTGGAAAAATCAATCACGGTCAGTATCATGTTAAAAAAAACATCAGGAGTAGGCGATGAGGGCTACGGCATAGATGTCGCTAGCGTCGCTGCTTAAGTGACTAAGTAAGAAACAAAAACAAGCTGAGATATGAGGTGCATAGGGAAATTCGTGTCGGTACCGTTGACCATCAGTGGTGTAGCGGTATAGCACGCGGTACGGATTACCGAGGACCTGGATTCGATTCCCAGTAATGGTCTTGTTTTTCTGTTTTTTCTGTGCATCTATATTTCAGTTTGTATTTTCAATCAGGAGTCTATTTAAGATCCAAAATTACGTCCCGTAAAAAATGTTTTTTTAGGCCTTTATGATAACGAAATTTGTAATATTTACTATAACATTAAAATCTTTGAACCGTGATAAAAACGCAACCTTTATTTTCCTCGTTCTTTTTGCATATTAAAGAAAGTCTAAGCCAAAGAAGGGTTTTGGAGGGTAGGTAAGCCGTCGTAGACTTGAGTTCAAGCGGAATAATTTCAACGGAAGATTATCGCAGATATTCTCTTTAATCGAGGATTATAATGCTGTTACAATAAAATATACTAAGATCTATTATTACCTTCACTAGCCTTTCAATAAGATATAACATCGTCACGTTTTGACTAAGAGTCGATAAGTCAACTTCAGTCATAGGGCATATTAGGCAAAGCTCTGCGCAGGGGGCGACACTAGCACAAACCGTAAAAAACCTCCATGACAACGTCAGTTCTCTTTATATTTTGTAGCCATGACGGCTCATGACCAAAGATTTAGATAGATTATTAATACTGACATTGGCCCAAGCCTTAAGGCCGCCATTGAGGGAATAATAATAATAATAATAGATTATTAACACCTATCATGACATATTTATGAGTAACAAAATAAATGATATTTACATCGATAGTAGCGATAGAGCTATATTGGCAAAAAAAAAATTGAAATCATGTGATATTACGGCATCCTACGGACATTTAACAAAACATAAACCATAAACATATGGTATGTGCTAGTGCTGCACTCTGACGGGATAAAGTTGCAGTAATATTCCCTAATCCCATTGTTTTTATGTAACACAAAGCTTTTTTTTATGTCAAAACTTGCCAGTGATTGCAAAATAC
This sequence comes from Choristoneura fumiferana, assembly GCF_025370935.1. NCBI lineage: Eukaryota > Metazoa > Arthropoda > Insecta > Lepidoptera > Tortricidae > Choristoneura > Choristoneura fumiferana. The sequence continues at coordinate 17,203,033 of NC_133473.1, forward strand.
TGAGAGAAAGTGAAATTTATGCAATTTAATATTCCTTAGTGACTTTGAGAACTTTCGAGTTCGCTTAAGTTGACGTTATTTTCTTGATGCTGCAAACAAAATAATCCTTTTTTGTGTTTTAAATTTGTTTTCTTAATCTTATTTAAATTATGATATGGGAAAAGAGTCTCCGTTTTGAATAGTACATATTATTCATTATTTACCTGTGTAAAACTCCCAATAAAGGAAATAAAATAAAAACTGAGTAGGTACACATACTTACCCCCTTACTTTTTATCCCCTTTTAATACCGACAGCCTTCTAAAAGACTTGTTTTATGCATCGCTATGGCATCCAGCAAAGGTTTCTGTAAAAGTGCAATACATTTTAAAGTGTATGTTGAACGCAGACACAAGTGGTAAAAAGCGGAGGGAAAATACATGGCCGGGTAAAGTGCAAGTCATGAAGCCTAATGTATTTGCGAAAAGAATTCTGTTAAATTACATTACGACTTAAATTATACTATAACGTTTTAAACTTTCGTGATTCTCACTCATAGTCAAAATACTACAAACGGGACTTATCACGCTATTATTACACAAGTAATATTTACCTCGACGTTTCGGCAACGTTACAGTTGCCGTGGTCACGAGTAGACTGAAGTGTGGGGTGTCAAGTCTGCCTAGCAGCGCGAGTTCTTCGAACTACCCGCACTTGGTCACTTTTATTAGTCACCCTATCACACCGACACACAACACTAACAACGTCCGATCGTCCCTCCGAACATTCATCCCGACGCCGACACTTATTAATAACAGGATTCCACGAAGATGAAAGCTTATACCCATCGTCCCGGTTGAATTCTTATGCTTTTTTATTTCAACCGCTTCACGTACCATTCTTGAGTAAAAATGACGTTCCGTGGACAGAATTTTGGGATTGTGAAGCTCAATCCAGTGGTTTGGCCCTGACTCCAACAAATGCTCGGCTATGGCTGACTTGTTTACCTGGCGATTTTTAACAGCTGCAATGTGTTCCTTGACCCTCTCAGCTATTGTTCTTTTCGTCTGTCCGATATAGGAACTACCACAACTAAAATCAACCCTATAAACACCCGGTGTTTGGAAGGGAACGACATCCTTGGGTGTCCTAATATGCCTCGCGACTTTGGACAAAGGCGTGTACACCACCTTGATGGAATACTTACCTAAAACGGCTCCAACTTTGTCCGTCACTCCTTTCACATAAGGCATATATGCAGGCTGTCTAGCCACATCAGGATATCTGGTTCTACGTTTCCTTCTGGGCTGTGTGTAAATTATACTGTAGATTGGTACGAAGTCAAGTAAAGTTCAGACTAGAATAATTAAACAAGAAACTTGTTGTGGATGAATACTAATTGTAACTTTTTGATAAAAGTTCAGCGCTGTACATTTAATTCAATGTGTTTTATGTCAGTATTTATGACGTGTGTGTGAGTTTTGTCTAATTAACCATCTTTTTCTGTATTTGATTTTGACAAATTTAATTTTTATACTATGTTGAATTAGATAAAGGACTTAAACAACTGGAAAGAAGCGACTTTATTAGTGGTGCATTTTATGCCTGTCTTTTGTAGCAAAGGCGTATGAATTCCACTATGGGAATATACAATTACAATATCTAGTAGGTATATATCTACTAGCTGTTGCCCTGCACTCGGTCTGTGAATAATTTGTTTATCGCCATATCGCGGGTGCTATGCAATTATTCCAGTATAAAAACTACCGTCTGTCCTTTCCAGCACCTCTAAACTATATGCCTACCCAATTGATTAATCTCCTATAAAATATATATAGTTACTTAAAATATAGGAGCGGCCCGTGCGCGCGGCGTCCCACTCATCACATCACTGATTCGTAAATACAACATTACGTAACCTAAGCTATTAATTTTCTGAGTAAAAAACACACTTTAGTTTAGATAAGTAATAACTTCACTTTCATTATATATATGACAGTTTTGATATGTTAGATTTATCCATGATACGTGTGTTGCTAAATAATAGTTAATTACTTACATAGTAATCATTCTGAGTTAGTAAAAACAGATCAAAAATTAATAAGTGTGTTATGTTTTGTTTTCAGGTACCTAACTCTTAGGAAGTTATTATACTTTCACTTTCCTCGCATGAGACGTTTTCCTGCAGACCAATATGAGGATACCATTACAGAAAATATAGGGTAAGGTTTTTTTAAGTTCTAACGCATAATTATAAATCATACTTACCTACCTACTGTTATGTATGTAGCTTTTAAGAAATCTCACTCTTATACACATAATAATACGAAAGTAAATTCGAAAAATGTTTTCATAGCGACGGTGAAGTACCAATACCTCCTAAATGGTAAATCTCGAACATGCAACTTAGGAGTGCTAAGGTCCTCAAATGCATGTTAAACATCACTCAGTTATATTACTTCACTGTTGATAAATAGGTGAGTGCTTTCACCTCGGCATCAATGAAAAAGACCTTCCGAAAAGATCGAAACTAACTGGCTTAGAATCTTGTTTATTTTTATTTTTTTCAATTTAATATGTCTTAAGAAAGCTTCAGCAATATTATTTCGACTCTAGCTCTGTTATGAATGGCATGGTTAGTTACGGCAAAGCATTTAGCGCTCATACTCGGTACCGGCGCGCAGCTTCTAAGCGGATTTGCAGTTTTGCAACTATGTAAGCCATTATCTCCAGCTTCACTTGTTGGGAGAGCATACACAATTACACATACACAGAGTAAAACTTTTCAGTTGAACAAGATCCGAATAACAGTTTTTAGGTTTATCTATAAACAACCCTTTTGTCTTACTCCTCCGCTACCGCGCGCTTTGGTGGTTTGGTGCTTTGGATATGAATCTCCACAAAGTAACGTCTTCATCGATCACTTATCCACCTGTAGATATGGCTGAAGATTTGAACTTCAAACTTGCCTTTGTATTCATTGTATTGTAGTAGCCTAGTGATTTGATGTATTGGCTCGCGCCTAGTAACTATAAAGATAAAGATAGATAAGATAAAATATCATTTATTGCCACACAACACATAAGTACTCGTAGTACAACGAAGACTTATTAGAGAGAATTACAAACTTATTATAAAGAAGACTTATTACATTACTAATTAATATAAAAACTAGACATAACACTAACATTTGCTGTGGCAAAGGGGATGTACTCAGCGTATGCTGCGAGTTAGGGTTCGATAGGAAGCCCTAACTGGCTCAACGCTGATTTTCAGTACACAAAAAGACCCCTACACCCCTTTAATACAACCCCGTTGTCAATCGATGGGTGCTAATGTTGAAAACATAAATTAAAAAATAAAAAATAAAGTAAGCAGATAAAAAAACTGTTGGACAAACAGTCATAACACGAGACTATTAAGTATGTATATATCTGTGTTTTCTGTACTGCTTACTGTGTCGGTTTGCAATAAAGAGTTATTGTAGGTATTATATTGTATTGTAATCTGTTCGCGCCTTTGAGGTTTTCAGAATTTATGTGTTCGCATTTAATTAAAATTTACCATGAGTTTTGGTTTGTGCCTTGCGCAGTGGGACGTATGAAGGCCGAGACGGTGATGATGATGATGATTATAATAACGAAGTACAACAGTTTACTACTTCATACATAACCACAGCGCAGTAGACATTTAACACTGTCGGAGGTCTCCACAGAATAAAATTAAAATTATTGATCAAGTTGCTAAAATTGGATCAGTACTCGTTATCTAAAAATTGAGTTCTTAGAAAATTGCAACGAAATAATGTCTGAAGTTGTTTTCCGTTTTCTTAATTTTCCTCCATAGGCATCTCAAGTACCTACCCGTTCCCAGTTGACAGTACCCGAAAAATTAGGAGCCCATTCAAAAGCTTTAATTCTCCCATTACTTTTATACGATTGCCGTCTTGTTGTTTTATAATTCTCCTCTCTATCAACAAGGGCTTTACACCGGGTTATTACGCCACTTTGAAATTAAAAACAACACCAGGAATTGGAAAAGTTCCTGCTGCAAATTAATTAGGGAGTTAATTACTATTAAACAAAAGGTTCGTTGGTCTTTGTTTATTTTGTGTAAATGTTAATGAAATAAGTAAGTATATAGATAATCAATATGGAGATGGTTATTGAAAAGCTTGTAAATATTAAGTGATAGTTTTAAGGGTGCACTTTAACACATACAAGAGTAATTACTATGAAAATCAAGGTCACGAAACAAGTGAACTTTTACCAGTTTTTATTTTGAATCGCTTGCAGTAGTGGGGTGGACTTAAAAATAGAGGAGGAGGAGGGGCAAATTGACCTATTGGTGGCCACTGGTGATATTAGTTTCATATGAAAGTCTTGACATTAAGGATTACCTAACTTTTGCACAGTTTTTTTTTTGTATCTCGATTGTCAAATTCAAGTTTTGGAAAATCAAACTTTCAGCAAGTACCAAACAGTAAGCTTTTATTACATCGTCAGATATCAAAATTATCCCTGGCCGCTCATAAACCATGCTCCGTACCAATTTGCCCATTCTTCATTTTGGTAGAGGTAGGCACAAATATGCGGGTCGGATTATAATGTAAGTACAGTCAACAAATAAAATAAAATATATTTTTTAACAAAAACTTCACCAGCGAAATACACCATTACTTTACAGGATGTAATCTAAACGTATCGTAAACAAGAGCTCCCAGTGTATTTGCCATACGAAACGCTATTACTCAAACAGTCATTGTTGCCCGAACAATGTAATCTTTCCCAAAGTCGGCGAACTTAAGCGTACTTACACAGTTACCCTGCTTTCGGCGAAATTTCTAAGTACCGAGTGCCAACAACATAAGCGCCGCAGACGAGTTTCTTGAGTTAAAGCTGGTTTAGACTACTCTAGAGTCTGGCTACTACATAAGTTTAAGTACGGCGACTGAAGAAACATTCCACACTTGCTTATCCAGCTATACATGAAAGCCTGGCTTTTGTCTGTGAATGCGTTTACGTTAAATACTTACACAAGTTAACCAACATGTCGCGGAAAAAACTAGAAACTGCAACATTACAGCTAATAAGGGAAAAACAACACTTTTTTTTTAATGCAAGTTATTTTTCTGATTGTACTTATAAGTCAAACGGCTATCGGTTCTCCAATCTTTTATCTCCATTTTTGTCTACCGGATTTTGAATAAAATGAATACTTAATTTTGTATGTTTTTTTTAAACATTGTCTGAAAAAACACTGATTCGTATCTCTATTGACGTGAATGATCTAACATATACGAAATCTACATATTCGGGTTTGTTTTTGACGTCTCTAAAAACTGGTCGAGGGTTTTCATTTGAAACTAATTAACACGAAAGTTATGGCCAGAAAACCAGTTTTTGGCCTAAAATTGTTTAATTTTGATGCCAAATATCTCGAAAACAATGAACTTTGAAGTAAATATGGGATACTATATTATTTAAAGCCGTTGTTGTTAAAATATAATAAACTGAAAGGTACGATATTGTCGACACGTCGGCTTTTAAAAAAATACAAGCCAATTCAGTCGTTTAGTCAAACTAACTAAAACTGATATATTCTGGATTCATTTTGAAACATCTTGTTATTATATTTTTGCATACATAGAACCCAGGATAATAATTATGATGATACATACGTCTAAGTACAGTCTTTACGAGTATGTAGGTAAAAGAGACAAGTAGAGTTTATTTAACTATTCATAAAAAAGCGCGCTACTAATGTCATGTTGACATCCCATACAATTGCCAAAGGAATCATAGCAAAATAGATCAACAAAAGGTTCCACCCTGGTAAGTGATTCAGTTTCTTTAACTGTACCTGCTTCAGTCACCGGCAATGAGAACAAATCGAATTCTATAAAATTCACTAAGTACCTAATGCAATGTTATTCTTGTATCGTGACTATACTTACTAAACTGTCTCCGTTTCAAGAATTCTACTCATCTCCTCCAAAGCCAGCTTTAACAAATCCTTTATCGCTGCACTCACACGAGTTTCAAGTTATTGCTCAACTCGAAGTTATTTAAAGCAAGTGGTGTCTCTGATATAACTTTGTAAGATATTTACCGCTATAACGTTATCCCTAAAAGACGCGTAAGTACGCATCAAAATCGAAAAGAGCTGTAAACTGAATATTAAAATTTTGATTTGTCTGTATTTGGGTACCTACTAACAAAGTATCCTTAAATTGATAGGAACATGCTAGAATATAATAATACCGCGACTACCGCAGAGTTCACGGAAAAAAGGATGTCTTAGATTAAGACAATATACCCTTGGTCAAGACAATAATATTTCATGGATGAACAAATATTGTCTTGGGTTAAAACTATTACCTATCTTACTTAAATAATTACTTGGATTTAAACAATATTCCTGAGACTGAATATTCTTGGTCAAAGAATTCCTTTTTTTCCGTTTTCATATTCGAGGGTTTTGACCGCTCGGTTAAACGTCATTACCGTGCCACGTTTATGTATTAGCACAATGGAAAGACAATGATCACGCTAGATTTAGTTTTAATAAAAAATTAACCCTGAGCATCATTTATGTTAATAAAAGTTGCAGAAACGGTAATGAAGAAAAAGAGGCGCAAAAACGCTGAATATTTACCTCGCATCGTGTTATTCATGAGTGTTTATGTAGGTATGTAATACAATACAATACGAAATAGTAGTAAAGATGGCTTGAATCATAAGATCGTATACGATCTTATGAGTACCTACATCATCTTTGATCATACAAGTTCTGTTTATGTAACACTTTACCGCGATGCACGCCTTTGATGAACGCCAGGTTTCAAGTATAGCCCGTAAGCGCCATGAATGTTAACTACGAAACCAATTTAATGGGATTGCCGTAGATCGCTAGGCAATAACGGGGATTATAACACGTGCTGTAGCAAACTGTAGCGGCCCGTGTGCTTAATGCCTATATTGAATCCCGGTGAAGGGGATAACGAAGTTATGTTTTATATAGGATGCCAACTATACTGTTAAAAACAGTATTATACTGTTTTTCAATACATTATACTTGTTACTGTTGAACTAAAATAAAGTATGTGAAATACTGTTTTCAGCATCAACATTGCCTAACACTAAGCACACACTAAGTCAGTACAACATAGTCACAATAGTGGTGGTTCAGAACGAATCTGCCAATGTTAATTTAATAAAAATTTACCTCCTTATTTATTTTAATTTTAGTTTTGATTCTGACGAGGTCTGAGGCTTTTAAAAAAGAAACTAAATTGATAAGTTAGTTGTGCAAGAAGCACCCACAAATTTGACTTTAAATCATGAAAAGTAGAAAATACTGTTAATTTTTCTAAAATATTGTTTACTTCCCTTCTCAGACGTAAATATACTTTATTTCTTGTAAAAAAAGTTGGCAACCCTAGTTTTACTCGTATACTACACAAGCTGAATTTGTTTATCGCTCGCAATCGGGAAAAAATATTTTTCTGGGGATAAATCATCATCATCATCATCATTTCAGCCTATATACGTCCCACTGCTGGGCACAGGCCTCCTCTCAGAATGAGAGGGTTTGGGCCTTAGTTCCCACGCGGGCCCAGTGCGGATTGGGAACTTCACACACACCATTGAATTGCTTCGCATTATCCGATATCGGTACCGGATGCCGATACGATATCGGTGCAAGTAAACTCTATGTAATATGATGCGATATCGGATCGGATAATCTGAAAATGCTCCAAAGAATCGGTGCCGATGAGCGTGTTCTCTATTCATTGTGCGGCCAAAACGCTCACCACACAGTGGTTACCTCACACCACACGCAATGAACAGAAAAAAATGCTCACCCCGCTGCCCACAGGTGCACATTTCGTGGCCCTATTTCAACACACTGACATGTGCGACTACTACTTTCATAGATACGTTTTGAAAATAAGCTGTGTTAATCATAAAACACTACAATTGTAACGCAAACCATCCGCAAACCTGACAAAGCCCTTAATGTCATGTCAAAATGTACCGACAAATCTACAAATAAATGGCGACTACGAAAATTAATTATTGTTTCACAACACATACTTAATTAACTATCATTAAATTTAGATACAACTTATAGATCGTCACTTTATTACTATCGTCACTCGACATCAGGCATATGTCACTGACAATTGTCACGTTGGTGAAATAGGGGCCAGGCCTCAGTACCACAAGCGTTACAAGTGCTACAATTCTACATAATCGTCACTTTTCTGCATGAGAAAGTTTACAATTACTTACAGCAATTTGTGGCACTTGTAATTTTTGTGATACAACGGGCTGTTTTTTCTCGTCCCGTTCACGCCTCAATCTCGCACGTGTGTGACGCTCGTAAAACATCTCAATTGTTCATTGAGATGTGATTGATGCTCTAATTCGAAATTAATCCAGGGTACTCCAATTAACTGGTGTTTTATTGCTTACAGAGCTATTCCGATTTTATTGCGAGCCTACTTCATTACGACGATAATTGACGCTGTTTAATCGTCACATTAACCTTAGGTGGCTAGAAATCTTACATATCTACGCATTATAACTTAGGAAATAACGAGAATACGTTAAACTATTTACACAAACAATGTATTAAGTAGGTATGTCTTGCTCTATTCTATTACACCTAATATTTAATCGGCTTCAAAGATAGGACGAGATTCTCAGTCCAACCAAACGGACAGATAACTATTAAATAAATCACCAGATTTCTGTTATTATTCGCTTTTTAAGATTGTTTTAAAGGTTTTTTGGAGTACATGTAATTTAATTATTTACTTTTATTCTTCTTCTTAGTCGGGCACTCTTGTCAGAGTGATCGTGGTTGCGCAGACGAGGTACACGGAAAGATGTTCGGTGGGTGGCAGGCTTTTTCGAGGACAGCCCTCTTAGCAATGTGCTTCCATTTCTGCCGGTTAGAGGCGTTGCGAGTACACTGGACCATGGTGGACTCAGCTTACTTTTATTAGCAGGACGTTTACTTAGCAAAATATAACATTTTTACAAAAACGAAAAACGACACGGCACTATAGGGCACCACGTATGCAAGCGTATTGCTCGGAAGCCCTGTAGAGCTTAGAACACTGCAGCTCTGGCGCGTATAGCCAGGAAATATAGGTTCGATTACCGGCCGGTGCACGCGAAAAACTTCTTCATTTTTTTTATCCTAACCTTTTTGACTTGAACATGGCTAACTTTTAACGAAAGCATTCGGAGAAGAAATTTTTTTTTTCCCAGTCAGTCATTTTCTATTAACATGGCCCCACGTTTTAAGCTCGTGAGGTAATATATTTAACGTCATCACCGTGGCTAGATTCGACCCTGGCCATGATTTTGTTAAGTGATAAAATACCCCGAGGGAGGGAAACTTGGGCTATGCAAAATAATCTCTTCTAGCCAGTTTGAGAACTGTTTCCAGTGTAGGTAAGTTATAATGTTGACATCTGATTGAAAGCAAGTTTGACTAACTTGCTTAATGCTAGAGGAATAACCAAAGTTTAACCCCGATTTCGAATCTTCAAACTATCAAAATAAATATAAAATTTAAGGGTATCCGTTAATTTCGCAACTAACGTTTGGCAAATTGTTTCATTTCGCAAACTCTAAAACTGTAAATATTTCAGGATTTATTTCAGGGCCATCGTGTAGAACCCTTTAGGTTAGGTTAGGTTAGGTTAGTTTTATAAAAATCCTGAAAAATTTACAGTTTCAGAAATTTTAAACAGTTGGGAAATAAAAAGTTGCGAAATGAAACAGTTTGCCAAACGATATTCGCCGAATCATTAGTAAACCAAAATTTAAGAAATGTGAAAGGGGAAAAAATTGAGATTTGTAGAATTTCATGGAGTTTCAAATAACCATCTTTTAGTTATCCTGAGTACATATTTACAGAAGATGTATGTACAAGGATTTAACTAATTATAAAGCGGGAAAAGTATTAAATGTGTCTGACCAAAAACAGAAATTTTCAAACAAAAAAATACAATTTATCCGTTTCCTCTTGTAATCCATTCTAAATGCAAATGTCCCGTTTCAAATAATTGCACAGTCACACAGGCCGTCAAAAATAAACATTTTGGCGTAGTATTAAAAGAGCTGATGCTTCATACATAAATTTTAAGCATAAAAATATTTAACTGAGTGTGCGCCTCGACAAAAATTTTATGAAATACGTAAAAGTTTATTGAGGTTGTCTATTGCGGGTCAGCCAAGCCTTTCGTGTTCCGATATTTAAACCCGAGTTTACAAGTCGACTTGACAAAAGACGTATTTGTTACCTTCGTACATTCTTCTCCAAAAAAAGTTTTTTTTCTGTGGTGTTCCAGGGCTTGTGCAGTTGGTTCATTAACATTTTTGACGTAATTATCTTTATAAAATTACCTATGGGCACACATGACGTCATGACATTTTATGTGATAACTACATATTTATACATTTTCTCAAATTAATTGGTGATGTCATCATCATCATGATCATCAGCCGGAAGACGTCCACTGCTGAACAAAAGCCCAAGTTGATTGGTGATGTTATATAGTTTCCCAAAACAAACACAAATAGCATATAGGTAAATATGACATCATCTTCTCTTAACTAGGCTAGCTGGAAGAGATCCCTTTTTAAGGATAAGAAAGAAAGAAAGAAAGAAGACATTTATTCACTAACACAGAAGACACACATATACAGCAAAATTAACATATATAAAATAAAAAATAAAATAAATTACAGAAAAACACATAAAAATAGTTCAATATACACAATGTTGTGTGTTCGCCTTTGTTCTCCTCTGTGTATTTGTAATTTTATTTACATACACGTACATTTTAGAGGCGTTTCAGCGTCCAGCTTGGCAAAAATAAATAAGGTAATTCAAGAAGTTGAATAATATGAAGTTTCTACGGTTAAAATAAAAACTTTACGGTTTTCATTACGCTTTAGGAACGAAAACAAAGTCATACCATTTTTGCATTTCTGTTGCAGTACGAGTATTAGGCACGTGTAACCCAAAAGACAATTCCAGTTACGTAAGCGGCAGGTAGGTACGTGAAGATAAAACATTAATCGGTTTACTTCATTGCCCTAGCCTAGCTCGGCGCAGTATTCTTAGTGGTTGTAGTGGTGGTGAATATTTTCCTAACACACCACTAAGCTGGCTTACACCACCGTATTATCAACATCCAACACAACAGGTTAATGTCGTTCTTGGATTGTATTACGTACAATGCAAACAAATTGTAAGAAAAGACAATTCCAAGTGTTACGGAGTTATTGCTATTTCATGACACAATAAATTTACTATTTCCTCGATGTTACGAAGTTAGTCTCCCTTTATTGTCCCACAAAGGCATTTTTGAAACTTATCATTGTATACGGGTAAGTAGCGCACCCTATTCGCTGGGTGCGAAGTACTAGGTGGGGGTAATGAAATCTATCGCAGCGCTCATAGTGGCCAAAAGTAGAAATAATGTAGGCTCGGTCATCTGTCATACCCATATGAATCTGTCATTAACAAAGCAATTTGTTTAGACTTAACTACCTAATTTTAGTAATAGATGTTTGTGTAGATGCGAGCTTGCATTATTGAACACTGCCCCTGTTTTGTTCTTAATTCCTCTACATCCCGGACATGTCCAGCAGATACCAACAATTTTCCTTATGAAGCGGTTTGTGGTTGAAATTTTATATTGAGTGATACTCACAAAACCGGTCTTCAAAATTATACTCATTTTGATCTGAAAACGATATTTAATTTTATTACTAGCGATAAAAGAACAATTATATAATTTTACTATTATTTAAAGAAACCATTAAGACAGCTTATATCTTTTCGTTTTACAGTAAAAGTAAGTACAACTACTTAAACATGAAGTAAACACACCCTGACATAATCAAAATAAAACACAGTTTTTGAATATTAATTTTACTTACCTCATTTAATTTTAATGGCCAAAAATTAATTCTCAACCTTTTGTCCACCCATATAACAGTATCACAGTCATTTAGCTTAGTAGTATTTAGTATTTAGCTTTAGTTTTATTATAAATGAATACGTGATAGGTTTGATTTTTGTCACAATGTCGCGATGAAATTTCAAAACGTCAGAGCCTCAGAGCCAACAAAGTTGCGGACGCTAGGTGGCGCTGATGACACAGAGCCAATTACTCAACCCTTACAACCACAGCGATAATTTTAGGAACGTCGATGCCGTCACTTGATGACATTCGCTTAATAGAAGTCACGCAGCAGCGTTTGTCCATTATATCGCTCTAGGCATTTTATCGTAGCACCCCACGGCGCTTTATGACAGTTATCCACACCAAATTGTCTAGCACAACATACAAACCCCCGGTAATGTTAAGGGAGCGCAGACAACACGCGGTTGCATTTTGGTGCCTCCTGTGGCGCCTGAAACTAATGGATACATTTCTACGTTAATTACTTTTTCATAAGTCGTTACACTTGGTAGAGGGATCGTGGAGTCAGTTGAGGATCAGTGGCAAACCTTCATGACAACTTTCTTGGAAGAACTTTGTGATGATTTTAGATCGCCTTCCATATTGCCATACTGGAGTGCGGAGTTTTTAAATGAAAACAGAGAACGCTACAGCCCACTCATACATCAGGTCCCTTAATCGCCTTTGACGACACCCACGAGGAGAGTTGGGTCCGTCCTATTCTTAAACCAGGTACGGCACGGAGAACTACTTATACACTCATGAAAAGTGCCTTTCTTATCCCAAGACAGTTTTGAACATTTCACTATAATTATGTAGGTATATTATAACTAAGTCAAAACAACAAATTTGTCTAGGGATAATGAGTACCCCAAGACTTTTTTGATAGGAGTAGTATACTAACATTTCAGACGCCACCGTATTTTAGTACAAACCACACTCATTGCTATTTAATTTTGTAGCATTTTAATGAACGAAAATTATTCCGTAGCGGACGAAATTCATGCCACAAAAAAAGCAAACGGAAAGAAAGTAGAGAAGAGAAAAAATATAGAAAAATCATTGTCCACCCGAACCTACCCACGTATCTGACTGAAGAACGCAGCAATATAATCCATCACGTGTAATGACGAGCGAATATTTAAACTGAGTGAGTAAGAAAATTAATTAATTTATTCAGAAAAGTTTTTGTCACTCCCCATTCTGAATCGCCATTGGAGACATCACAAAGAAAATAGTGACTACGTTAAAAGTTTCACCAGAACAAATAATGTGAAGAAGGAAAATAATAACTTGGTTATTTGTTCGGTTTAAGACTATTTTCCTTTTGAAGCAAAGATTCGACATTATTATCATAGCAACATTAACGTAGCTGATGTGAAAGTAAAGTTGCGACTTGCAAACACGATAAAGATTTTCAAGAAGCTCACATGCTTCCCGAAGGAATGGAAGTAATTGGACTTACTCTGCATTGCGTGCAACGTAGATTCGACTGGATTCTAATCTCGTTGATTTATGACCTTAGGATATGTGTGAATCGCAAATACATCGATAGCGATTATCTCCAAACGAGAGAGGGGAGATAACGATCTTCTATCGAGGCACAATGCGTGGACCAGTCATCCCACTAATTATTCGTTGGACCAACACACAAATAACAGCGATTGCGAAATTCCCCAAAACAATCGGGAGTGGCATTGGCCTATAATGTTCTCTTCTCTTTGCCGAATTATTTTGTTATTTATGGTCAAGATTGAAAAACATAAAAAAAATACTTTGACCAAAAACTATTTAAAGAGAACAACTAACACAAACTGTTATTCTTTTAGAGTATAAGTATTTAGCAGTAACTTGAAATAAACGGCCAAATGCGAGTCGGACTCGTGTAAAGGGTTCCCGCCAAATTTCAAAGCCAGCAAAAAAAATATTTGTATGTACAGTCAGCATCAAAAGTAGCGGATCACTTTTTTACTCTGTCGCATTGACACATTGACAATCTTGCATGGCGTTTAGTACGTGGCCGTAAAACGACAAAGTACGGAAGTGTACAGCTACTTTTGATGCTGACTGTACCTACTTCACAGTATTTCTATGAAAAGCAAAGTTGTTTTTTGCGTTTCGATATTTTTCAGACCTTTTAACATACTTACTCTTATTATTAGTGTCACTTGTAAAAAATGTATCTGCGTAGGTATGTAACTTGATTTAACTTGATTTTCACTTACGGTAAGTGGTATACAAAGCTTGGCCATTCTGCGTAGTTGAATCATTATAATATTGAAAGAGGGTTTTGACGACATACAGACTGGTAGTTTAAAAAATGACGTGTAAAAGTGCCCATTGCGGCCTATTTACTGAATAAATAATTTGAATTTGAATTTGACAAACAGAATGACAAGAAAATATATTCCTTTCACGGAACCCTAAAAATTGAAAATCTGCTAGAAATAAACGTTCGTAATGTTAAAATAACATTCTGTGCTCGCCCAATGACGTCGTCTTTGTTGTTACATCGTTATACAGACAGCAGCTCCATTTATACTTATTCAAATCCAAAAGTCCTTTGAAGTACAAAGAAAATACACGTAATGTTTATATAATGCTCGCAATGTACGATGAAAAGGGTTAATGTATGGCTGAACACTTTCGGTCAGCGGCTGGCGCTGTCTGAAGTTCGAAGGACCCATTTCGCGACGTTAAAAGCCACAGCGACAAAGTTTCTGGACACAATTAAATTAGTTGTTAAATGGAAACGATGGACGCGTTTTACTCCTCGCTCGGTGGTTTCAATTTTGTTTTATACGTCTCTCCCGTCCTGAGCGTCGAAGCGGTCCGGTGATCTTGTTTACCCTTACCCGTAAACATACCTTGAAACAAGTTTCAGTATGATTAATTATTATCAAACAAAATTTTACGCGCAAACATGTCATGTTATTCATGATAAAACGTAGGTACGTGCCTTAGAGTGGCTACTGGTGGGACTGTCCTTATAACAAAACTGACTTCAAAAAGTCTGACAAAGTCGTGATCAAAAATGTATATTCATTGCTCTTAACAAGTCTGAAAACAAGGAACGGCGAAGTTTTACTATGACTATTTCGCTACCGTTGTTTTATGCAGCAAAGATGAAGAATTGTTTTCCAATAAATCCAGGCAAGCATTTCTGTAAGATGTTCTTGATTGCGAAAGGCCAATGTAGCTGGCTACTATTATTCTTTGTCCCTGGTGGCAAATTTGTTCGAAACACTTCCATTGTCAATTTAATGGGTCATTGCTTGGGCTCGTTCTGAATTTATTTCGCTGTACGTTTTTTGGGTTCAGCGAATTAAATGTTTTTTTTTTTGTTTTTGGAGTCTCAGGATTAAGTCGCCCGTGACCTCATTGTTAAAAATAAAAAATCAACCGAATTGATAACCTCCTCCTGTTCTGAAGTCGTTTAAAAACTGGACAAGAGTGAGTTACACGTTTAACTTACATAATATATTATTATTTGTAACAAATTTGAACTCATTCGTTTCAGTACAAGTAATTATTTTTCTCTGTTCTAGACACGGAACCCTAAAATGCCCAAACTGGCCCGAAAATATGTGTCGTAAAATCATTATTTTTCCTATTTGGTTAAAAGCTAAAAGTATTTGTTTCTGACAGAACTATCGAGCTAAACCTGCAAGTACAAAATGAAAAAAAAAACTTTAAAAATTCCTCGTACCTAAGTACCTACGCAGTATTTGAACACAAAATATTATAAAATTATGTATTAAGACACTTTAGACATAATATCCTATATATACCAGTGATGTGAACCGCGATCACCATTAGTAAGCACCCAAGATTTCAACGCATCTACCAACCCAATGTAATTAACCGTGAATTATTGAAATCTGTTACAAGGAGAGCTAATTTACCAATTTATTGAATCAGGCGTTACTTTGCGGAGGTCCATATCAATGAACTAAAAGAATTTCTTTGCTCACCCGCGACCTTATGATAGTTAAGTTTATGCAAAATATGCATGTTCATGCAGTTCCTGCACCCCCACACTGTAAAAACACACAAACCCATCCATCACCACCACCACACTACACTGACGCGTTTCGAACTCAACCACAGCTCATCTTCAGAGCAACACAACCGTACACCATGCTACCAGCTATATTTATTCTCAAACAAAACAAAACTACCCACAAAATATTAATAAATTGTAATCGTCCTACGAGTACCTCCCTCGAATATTTATTTATTTACTGTCAAGGCGTGGAAGTAGAGGAACTGCATGAACACGCATATTTTGCATAAACTTAACTATCATAAGGTCGCGGGTAAGCAAAGAAATTCTTTTAGTTCATTAGATAATTTACCTCCAAGTAAGCACGAAAGGCCGAAAGACAGAATGAATGAAAAAGAAAATTTTTTCAAAAACGTATGACCACATAGCCATCTGGGTATCCAATTCAGAGCACGATCAAATATTCATAGATGACTAGCACAAAGGTATTGCACAAAGAGTGCCCGCATTGACGGCCGCTGCACGTCAAAGCAAATTGTGATGCTTTGTATCTACTTGACACTCAATTTGGTGTAGCGTTTGTACAATCTTGCGGTGCCAGGGATATTTCTGAATACGGGACTCGTTGCGGGTGACATGTTTAGAAAACGAAAGATAAAACCTGCAAATATTGGTACGAGTATAAATATAATGTAAACAAATTGAATGATTCAGGAATTGTGTTGGTAGGTTATATTCAAATTAAAGGAAGTAAAAGGGAATGGAAAGAGGGATGGATGCAGGACACTTCCAACCGAAGCAACTGGAGGTCAATGTCCAATAGTAGACGGTCTACAGCTTGTTAGCAACATAAAAACTTTTTTTATTTGGCCGAATCTAATTTAATACTGGCCATCAACGATGCCTTGTAATACTTTTTAAGATTAAAAATAAAACGTTTCTTTTCTGTCATAAGAAAGTGAACACGCATTTTTATTTCACAAACTAAACACAGCTGATATGATCATTATGAGAAGAGAATGTGAGAATATCTATAATCTATATAAAATACGAATTTAAATAAAAGTCTAATTTCAAATTGAATAAAAAAAATATACAATATTTGTGTATTTACGTACAATTATTTAGTTAAAGAACACCCGTAAGGGCACTAGAATTTGGTAAACAGCCACACATATAGCCTTAAAGAATATTATGTTTCCTATCCTATTCCTTTATTTCACAAAACATACGAGTTTAAATCATCAGCCTGTTTTATGTCCCACTGCTGGGCACAGGCCTCCTCTCATAATGAGAGGGCTTGGGTCATAGTTCCCACGCGGGCCCAGTGCATATTGGGAACTTCACACATACCAATGAATTACTTCACAGGTGTGTGCAGGTTTCCTAACGATGTTTTCATTCACCGTAAAGCTAGCGGTAAATTACAAATGTAATTTGGCACATGAATTTCGAAATACTCAGAGGTGCGGGCCGGGATTTGATCACACGAACCTCTGCTTAAGAGGTGATAGGTCAAACCACTAGGCCACCACGGCTTTTACGAGTATAACATATTTTAAGTAAATGAAAGGCAACATCCTTTTAGTTTCTACAAAACCCTAACATTTCAAAAACAAGCAATAGCCTATTTTAGGTAGCTCTATCATAATAGAGCTAAGTTTTAATCAGTAAACAAATGACAGTCCGTTATCTGTTGACGTAGCCCGGCAGTTAGTTGATGGCTTGGATTAGTGTGAGCCGAGTCATTAATAAAATAATCCACGTAAATTAAGCGACTTTTCAGGTATGCTAGATTATTAATGGTGGTGACCAGGTGAAGGAGAAAGTTGGTGTCGTATCCTATCAGGAAGTCAAACAGGTCCCGAAGACCGTGTGGGTGGACGTCACTAATAAGAGCGTAGCTCTTAAATTTAAGAAAAAAAATTGGTTTAAAACCAATAACCTTTGCCCCTTCCTTATTCCGCATAGTACGGCACCTACTCCGTAACTGTAACCATTAAGTTCATCTGATGAATTTACGTGAAAACAACTTGGTGGTTGCGGTAGTGTGTGAGGAGAGGTATATTAAGATCACCTCAAGTGACTAAGTTAGAGAAGGACCATTTGTTGCGGTTTTGATGAACATACATAATAGTGATGGCTAAATTTTGTGCTAATATACAACATACAACCACGCTGTGAGAGCGGAATAGCAAGATAAAAGGTTTTAGATCTTTTCTAAGTAACGAATGATCTAAGTACTTATTGATTTCACGAAATGGTGGTGATGTTTATTTTATTTTGACTCAATGTCCTAGTCCGTCAGTTTAAGTCCAATTAACTTTTATTTATAAACTGTAACAAAGGAAAGTAATCGAATTCAACCCAATTAATTTACGTAATTGACTAGAAGTGAACAGATTTTTTAGAAAATGTTTTGTTCATTTTTACTGATTTGCGTCGTGATTTGTCGAGGCCACTTAGTGTAATTAAACGAGAAGACGTTTTTCAACTTAGATTCTTATTTTACAGGGTTTTTTCGCTTCTTATTTAATTTTAAGAATTACACTTAGAACAGTGACTGCCATTATACCTAAGAATTAAAGAAGAAGAAAATAAAAAAAGAAGAAAAGAAACAACTTTAATTCATATTGTTATACGAAAATAAAAAT
This sequence comes from Choristoneura fumiferana, assembly GCF_025370935.1. Classification (NCBI taxonomy): domain Eukaryota; kingdom Metazoa; phylum Arthropoda; class Insecta; order Lepidoptera; family Tortricidae; genus Choristoneura; species Choristoneura fumiferana. The sequence goes on from NC_133473.1 coordinate 17,221,670, forward strand.
AAAATACACTACGTTACATTGGCAAAATCTACAAACAAAAGTCTTAAGGCATGTTTAACCACTCAATTGAAATAAGAGACAAATATCTATGATGGCGTCTTTGTTTGTTTTGTTCGAACAAACTAAGGCGGCTTGACATTAATTCGGCGGTTTGCTCGTTGTAGTGAGCAAGTTAAAATATCTTTATTTAAAGCTTATTGCCAAGTGACACGAGCAGCCTATGGACCAACTATACCCAGAGGGCCATCAACGCTTTCCGAGTCCAGTATAATAATGGATTCAGGATGCTGATGGGACTGCCGCGCTTCTGCAGCGCATCAGGGATGTTTGCGCAGGCGCACACTGATGATTTTTACGCCATAATGCGCAAGAAAACAGCCTCTTTGCTCAGTCATTTGCGCGCCAGTCCCAACACCATCCTGAGGACAGTTGCTGACAGGTATGACTCACATATAATGCGTCATTTCATGCACATTATAGTTAGTAAGAGGTCGTGCCCTGGTAGCAGTCGCCAATGATTTATTTAGATTTAAATTTATTCAATGAATTATTCTAGTTATTATTTCTGGTATTTATTTTTAAAAAATATTATCATAAATTATTATTTAAATTCATTACTAACATAGTTATAGGATGACATTGTATGCTAACAGAACTATGGATTCTTTGTGATCTGAATTAAACGATTTTTATTTTTTTTATTAATCTGTCAAATAAAATTCATCGATGAATAGTGAAACAGGTAGGAAACAGGTCATCAACCATTTAAAATGTAGGTTTAAAAAACGCACTAACAAAGATGACTAATATATGCAGGTACTTAAAACAGTCTAGCCTCAAGGCAAAATCTAATTCATCCTAGAATTATTAATAAACATAAAATCTAATAACAATTATTTCATTGTCATAGACACAACCCACATTAATATTATTTATTACCTTTTATTCCTTTTAAGCTTTTTCTAGCAAACCAGAATTCTAGCAACACTTTTGGCAAACAATTCGTTCAAGTGTTACCTAAGACATTCGAGTAAAAGCAAAATAAATACACCCCCATATATTTTTGATAAATCCGCCAGCATTTCGCGACGTATGCGACCCGGCGCATATTGAAATGTGTCGTATTTATCTTCGTGGCGCGGCGTGAAAAATACTGGCGGGCGGCGTTACTCGTTTCCAGAGTCGCTAGAGTACGTCGATGCAGTACCATGTACAGTCAGGCACGCCTTAGAAAAGATAGGAAATCATCTACTTTTCTCTGTCCAGAATTATTGTTAATAACAAAGAGTTAAATAACTTTCTGCACTCCAAAACTCGTATTATAGATAGGTATCAAGGTGAAGCTGAAGCTGAAGTGGGACTGGGCCGGACATGTCTGCCATATGCATACGGACCGATGGGCACGAATCGTTAACAAATGCGTTTCGAGGGATGGCCAAAGGAGCAGAGGCAGAACCAAGAGGACATGATGGGACGACCTGAGCGCTTTTCAGTTCGAAAGGCATGTCCAGGATAAGGAAAAGTGGTCGATATGTATATTATCGACGGTTGAAAATATAAATTTACTAAGCGACATTTATAAGAAAACTTTGAGACAAACAACAGAGAAAACTTTACTGATTCCGAACATGTAGGTATATAACTCGCTATCTTAAAAAATGTCAGTCAATTTCTCCTTTCAACCGTCAATATATATTACGGCATGCATAAAAAATCTTTATATTTTAAAATGTGCAGGAGTGTACTGCACGCTGCAACCACGTATTACTCTTGCATCGTGGTTCTCCGAGAAAATCCCGCCGTCAGCCACGCGTAATATTGCCAATACGATCACGCGGTCAACTGTACGTAGCGACGGAAAATTCAATTTCCCGCCGAATAATTTGCACCTTTTTCCATCCTAAAAACGTTTTAACTGAATTAACGCTCTGATTAATATAATAATTCACGTTTAATTATAAAGGACATGTTTGCGTGTCGAAATATCGTGAACTGAGTTGATGAATTATTTTGCTTAAAAAATTGAATCTCTATTCAAAACACATATTCGGAAAATTTATTGGAGCTAGGAAAGCATTATTAAACACTTAGCAAAGTTAAAACAGATAGATGAACTAACAGAATTTCTTTGCTCACCCGAGACCTTATGATAGCTAACCTTATGCAAGAGATGCGTGTTCATGCTTTTCCTCCTCCTTCACACTGTAAGAACACACACAAATCACACAAACCCATCTATCACCACCACCACCCACCACCACACTACACTGACGCGTTTTGAACTCCACCAGCGCTTATCTTCAGAGCAACACAACCGTATACGGGTGGTGGTGGTGGTGATGGATGGGTTTGTGTGATTTGTGTGTGTTCTTACAGTGTGGAGGTGGAGGAACTGCATGAACACGCATCTCTTGCATAAGCTTAGCTATCATAAGGTCGCGGGTGAACAAAGTAATTCTTTTACTTCATTGATATGGACCTCCGCAAAGTAACGCCTGATTCAATAAATTATTTAAAACAGATAATTTTTTAATGAATACAGATGTTCGCTTTCGTGTAATATTCTATGTTTATATGTTTCCTAATGCTTATACCTACATAATATATGAATTTATATGTATCATTTTCTTTTTACCGCACGTAATTTTGTCATTTTGCCAATCTTTTTTTTTTCAACTGGATGGCAAACGAGCAAGTGGGCCTCCTGGTGGTAAGAGATCATCACCGCCCATAAACATCTGCAACACCAGGGGTATTGCAGATGCGTTGCCAACCTAGAGGCCTAAGATGGGATACCTCAAGTGCCAGTAATTTCACCGGCTGTATTACTCTCCACGCCGAAACACAACAGTGCAAGCACTGCTGCTGGTAGCAATCTGGGCGGACCTTGCACAAGGTCCTACCACCTGTCCCTATCTTTGTTTTTTTTTTCATTTCAGGTTTGCTTTAGTTTTACTTATTTTTCTGATTGTCTTATATTTACTTAGTTATTTTTAATTTTAACGCCCGGTTTCACCACTCATAGACAAATTTTATGTGACAGATAAATTTGATGCCTACGCTGTTAATTCGAACAAAGCAAACAGTGAGTGGTGAAACAGGGCCTTAATATGAAAACATCGATTCAACTCCCATCAGCTCTTTCTCTCCAAAATGGTGATTCTCTTTACCGACGTGTCACCGTTTACAGATGAAATTTATTAGCGCGGAAACATTTTGAAATTTTCTCTAAATTTGACAGTAACCGAACGCAAGCAGGATTTCCGATTCGCTGGTTCTGTCCGGACAAATCCGGATTTTTAGGTCGAATCCAGCTCACACCCGGATATTGAAATTGAATTTCAGATTGTAACAAAACATTATACCAAGTTTGAAACAATACAAAATTAAGTCAATACATTACGTGTCGGAAATTGACTTTCTAAGGAAATGAGGGTCGTGCCTTGTATGCTAAGATGATAAGCTTCCGGTGTGTTGTTAATACATTTAGGACCTGTTTCGCTACTCTCTGATAAGTTCTTGATATAATTTGTGACAGTTCGAATAAACAGAGTACCAGAGAGGTCGAGCTTAGCTCGGGCTATATAACACGATACAAACGTATTCCAAATTTCACCGAAAACATTAGAGCTGTTTCCGATATCCCCGAAATAAATAAAGGTAATACTTGTACAAGAATTGCTCATTTATAGTTAATTTTTCTAAATATAATCATGAAGAATACCAGTATCTTATTACCGTACCCACTTGTACTATTATTTATGACCTAGGTCGTGAAACACACGATTTTTGCCAATTTGTAGGTGGGAGGAAGCCCCAGCACCTGTTTCCCAGTTTGAGACACAACTGCAATATATGTATGCTGAGTGCATACGCTAGATAAGCATAAGCACTACTACCAACTATCAGAACAGTAGCAAATATTGCACTACACTTGGGAATATGGTGTAGTAAAGTTTTCTATATCGTGACAGATTTTGCTTCAATGTATTTGTAATTAAGTAATACTGCACCTATCCGTTTGTCACTTTGGTTCAATTAGTAACTAGACAAACGTTGGCGTTGGCGTTGGTTCTTAGATAGGTCGGGGTTCCGACTGTAGTGGAGATATTATGTAAAAAACTGGCCAAGAGCGTGTCGTACATGCCCAGGATAGGGTTCCGTAGCCATTACGAAAAAATCAAATAATATTTTTCTAAGGATTTCGTATTGTGTACTGAATCTTCCAAGTTTAGGTATATTTTATACCTTAGGCTGCTATTTACTCTTAAACTACTAATAATTCTCAAGCAATCTTGACCGCTATAATTTTCGTTGTAAATTTGATATATTTACTACCATTATGATTTTTTTCAAATTTTTCCACCCACCAGTTTAGATTTTAGAGGGGGGGACGCACGATTTGTCGGGCACGCAGTTAATTAGAAAGGTTAAAGTTTCAAGCGTTTCTAAATTTTTCAGACATTCCCCATTGACAATTTTGCGTTTTATAAAAGATAAAAGCCATTTATTGAAAAAAAAAACAATTGTCCGAAAATTGACGACAATTCGTCAAATTTTCTATGTCACTCGTAAACTTTTATGAAACTGAAAAATTTTCGTTCAGTAGTTTCTGCGTGAAAGAGTGAGAAACATCCATCCATCGCTATAATAGAAGCGTTTTTAAGCTTTAATGCAAGTACGTAGGATATCTTAATTTTAGTTGCCTAATAGAATTAGATAACATTATTATAAATGTGGCTATACCCTACCAGGGTGCATAATATTGTAAGACTTATTTGAATAAGGCCTTATGTATTTTATGTTTTTTGCCAAATAAATAAATACTAATTACTAAATACTAGAAATAAAAATGTGCTTATTTTTTATTGTCCATATTCTTCCCGCCATATCTCGTGAAATATTGATCTCAGAGAAAAAATGTATAGAATCTTTTTTGTAGAAAATTTATGTAGCCTACTTATTTATTAAAACATTTTTGCTGTGGCCCAACATTTACGAGTTATTTACGAAAAGCTAAAAAATGGGACCTTTACGCACTGTCCGATACTATACTATCTTACCCTATATCACTTTGAATTTATCTTTTTTTATTCACTGCACATTTTTACCCGACTGCGAAGAAAGAGGGTTATGTATTTGACGCGTATGTATGTATGTAAGTATGTATGTCTATTCCTAGCATACTGCGATTGCCAACCCGCCTGCTCAGCGTGGCAATTAGAGCAAACCCGACCAAAATGGCAAGTCAGCACGGACCACGGCCCCCAGTTCCCGGCCGCCCTGCTATTCCTGATCAAGGCGGCGGTCACGGTAACGGCAGGGCAGGGGGGGCGAAGAATCCCCGGGTTACGGAAGGCCGCCGGAAAAAACTGACCTTGGCGACGTACAACGGACGCACGCTACGGCTCGACGAGCATCTGGCACAACTCGAAGTTGAACTCGAGAAAATAAGGTGGCACATTCTTGGGTTAAGCGAAGTCCGAAGAGAAGGGGAGGACACGCTAACTCTTGAATCAGGCCACCTTCTATACTATCGAGAGGGAGACCAGCTGTCCAGGGTGGCGTAGGGTTCCTAGTGAATAAGTCTCTCTGTGACAACGTTGTAGAAGTGTCGAGTGTGTCGAACAGGGTTGCGTACCTCATAATTAAGCTAACCGAGAGGTATAGCCTCAAGGTTGTGCAGGTTTACGCACCGACCTCGACGCACTCGGACGATGAAGTGGAAGTTATGTTCGATGACATATCGAAGGCCTTGCACTTCACCACCAAGGCCCACTACAACGTTGTCATGGAGACTTCAACGCCAAAGTGGGAGTACAGAGCTACAGCGAATCGGTAGTAGGATCCCATGGCTTTGGTAGCAGAACATCATCTGGGGCAAATGCTTGTCAACTTCCTCGAAAAGGAGGGGCTATTCTTGATGAACTCATTTTTCAAGAAACAGCTCCAAAGGAAGTGGACATGGCAGAGCCCCGACACTATGACTAAAAACGAGATCGATTTCATCATAACGGACAAGAAGCGCATATTCAGAGACGTCTCGGTGATCAATAGGTTTAATACCGGAAGCGATCATCGACTCGTGCGAGGCTCTCTGAATATCGATTTTAAGCTTGAACGTGTCCGTTTGATGAAATCCAGGCTCCGACCAACTCTGCTCCAAACTATAGTGGGATCTGAAAAGTTTCAGTCTAATCTGGAAAACCGATTCGCTGCCGTACATACCACAAATAGCGTTGGCATTGACCAGGCCCTCGAGAATGTAGTCGGAATCCTCAGGGAGGAAGGTGTGAGATTTTGCGAATTGCAGCGTAAAGGCAAGAAGTCGAAGTTTTCGGAGGAAACACTCAGGCTCATGGAAGAACGACGTGAACACCCACCAGCTACTTTGTCAGAACGACAGGCTCTAAATAAGAGAATTGGCAAACTTGTACGATACGATCTCCGATGCTCCAACACGTTCAATAGAACGAGCGATCGAGCAAAATCGGGGATCAAAAGTGTTTGTCAAATCCCTTGGGAGAAGCTATCTGACGAAGCTGACCACTACGGATGGAGTAGTCGTTTCTTCCAGGCCTGAGATTCTTTCTGAAATGAAACTTCTACAGACAGTTATACGCTATGCATGCATCTCAACCTGATCCCGAAAATGAGGAGTCCAGAGCTACACTAACACGTCACTTACGGAAGACTTGCCAGAAGTCAGCCTGAACGAAATCGCGATGGCTCTTAGGCAGCTTAAAAATGGAAAAGCCCCTGGAGAAGACGGTATTACGACTGAGCTCCTGAAATCTGGTGGTAAACCTATAATGAAGGAGCTCCGGAATATTTTTAATACTGTTCTTTTTGATGGGAGAACTCCAGAGGCGTGGAGTAGGAGTGTTGTCGTGTTGTTTTTCAAAAAGGGTGATAAAACTCTTTTGAAGAACTACCGACCCATTTCACTCTTAAGCCACGTCTATAAGCTGTTTTCGAGAGTCATCACGAACCGTCTTGCGCGAAGGCTCGACGAGTTCCAGCCCCCCGAACAGGCCGGGTTTCGATCGGGATACAGCACCATAGACCACATCCATACAGTGCGGCAGATTATACAGAAGACCGAAGAGTATAATCGGCCCCTGTGCTTAGCCTTTGTAGACTATGAAAAGGCCTTTGACTCGATCGAGATCTGGTCTGTTCTGGAATCTTTGCAGCGATGCCAAGTCGATTGGCGATACATCCAAGTGTTGAGAGGTCTTTACAACGCCGCTACTATGGCCGTGCAAGTCCAGAACCGGCAGTCTGAACCTATCCCCTTGCATCGTGGTGTGAGACAAGGGGACGTTATATCCCCCAAATTGTTCACAAATGCATTGGAGGATGTGTTCAAGACGCTGGACTGGAAGGGGCGCGGCATTAACATAAATGGCGAGTACCTTTCACACTTGCGATTTGCAGATGATATCGTCATCGTGGCCGAAACGCTGCAAGATTTGCAACATATGCTGAATGGCCTAGCTGATTCTTCTCAACGCGTTGGTCTTCGGATGAACCTGGATAAAACCAAGGTTATGTTCAATGAACATGTAAGTCCGGAACCAATTGCAGTTCAAGGCAGTGTTCTCGAAGTGGTTAAGGAGTATGTTTACCTCGGGCAAACTATGCAATTAGGTAAAAACAACTTCGAGAAAGAGGCCAACAGGAGAATACAGTTGGGATGGGCAGCGTATGGGAAACTGCGTCAAGTCTTCACATCACCAATTCCACAGAGTCTAAAGACGAAAGTCTTCAATCAGTGCGTCCTACCCGTCATGACATACGGTGCCGAAACATGGACGCTCACGTTAGGGCTGGTCCACAAATTTAAAGTTGCTCAACGTGCTATGGAAAGGGCTATGCTCGGAGTTTCTCTGAAAGATAGAATTCGTAACGAAGTGATCCGACAGAGAACCAAAGTTATCGACATAGCCCACCGCATTAGCACGCTGAAGTGGCAATGGGCCGGCCATATAACCCGAAGAACCGATAACCGTTGGGGTAGACGAGTTCTTGAGTGGAGACCACGGATCGGCAAACGTAGTGTAGGACGTCCTCAGACTCGGTGGAGCGATGATCTTCGCAGGGCAGCTGGCAAGAGCTGGATGAGAATAGCCGAGGATCGTGCTCAGTGGCGTGCCATGGGAGAGGCCTATGTCCAGCAGTGGACGAACATAGGCTGATGATGATGATGATGATGATGTCTATTCCTATTGTCCTCTCGTAATACTCAAACGCTTAACTGGTTTTGATAAATGAAACGTCATTGTATTCGTCTTAATGACGCGAGTGACACTGGGTACATTTAATTCTTAAAAAATCAAAATGTCGTATTTTTGGCTGCCAAAT
>NC_133473.1:17239274-17252683 GCF_025370935.1 Choristoneura fumiferana
ATCTAAACCAGTGAGTGGAAAAAATTCACAATGGTAGTAAGTATATCAAACTTACAAGGAAAACTATAACGGCTAAGTTGCTTGGAGAATAATTATAGTAAATAGCAGCCTAAGGTAAAAAATACTAAACTTGGAAGATTCCGTATAAATACGAAATCCTTAAAAAAATATTACTGAATTTTGTCGTAATGGCTACGGAACCCTATTTTGGGCGTGTCCGACACGCTCTTGGCCGGTTTTTTTATTTATTTATTTATCTCACTAATTTTATAAAAGCGAAAGTTTGTAAGTTTCGTATATAAGTAATCACAATTATGTCATAAGATATAATAAGCTAAAAATACATTACACTCTGATTTGATAGGACAACTTTGTTCCGATAGTCTTCCGGGATCGGGATGTACTGATGATGGACGCTGTGAAATCACGAAATCAGGAAAAAAAACTACAATTATTAATTTAAACAAGACTTTACAAAATATAACAGAAATAAACGATAAAAAAATAATAATATTTACAGCAACTGCAATAGTAGGCATTTATTAATCAACACAAATTGCTCGATAAAATGATAGATAATTTATTACCGAGCATACTCTATTTATTAAAAATACCAAAATTTGCAAATTTAAAAAAATAAGTACCTCAGTTGTGCGAGCAGAATCGAACCTTGCATTTACATTATATTTACAACCCCATGATCATAGACACCCTTTATATACCATGTTATACTTTAAAGCTACATGATCAAAGACACCCTGAATATACCCTGTTATACTCATGGCAATGTGTAATGTTGTTACAAATTAAATGAAAAGTGCTTTTAAGCTGCCATTTTAATAAACATCCAGCAATATGACATCTTAATGAACGCCGATACGGCGGCGATGTAAAGGTAAACCATAAATCGTGCACGATAAATAACGAACAGTTATATTAGACGAAGAAACAAGTTGACGAGAGTTTGACCTAAGCTAAGCTGAATTAGTATTCAACGAGGAAACGCTGCCAGCTTTTGGGCACAATGCCACGGGGGCTATTTCTTGATTTAATTTAGTATTACAGAAGTATTTTTTTATTTATAATAGTTTTAGGGGCTGTTTTTACCATCCATTGTTAGTGTAAACTGGCGGTTAGGTGTGATGCCGTCTCTATTTGTTTTGTTCGAATAGACGGAGACTGCATCACATTTAACCGTCAGTTAACACTAATCAATGGATGGTGAAACAGCCCCTTAATGAACTACAACAATTTCTTTGCTCACCCGCGACCTTTATGTAGCTATGTGTATCCAAGATATGCGTGTTCGTGCAGTTCCTCCACCTCCACACTGTAAGAACACACACAAATCATATACAAACCCATTTATCACCAAACAATATAATAAACAATACCGTAATTTTTAAGTATTTTATTTGAAATTGTATTTTAGTTGTAAAAATGACTTTCTGCCAAGTCTCTTGCGGCGCATTCTTCTTGACAATGATGGTATTCCGAAAGCGCTGGTAGTTTAAAAAATGACGTAAAAGTGCCCATTGCGGCCTATTTACTGAATATAATAGCCTTCTCGTAACCTACATGAACACGCATAATATCTTGCATTAAACTTAGCTATAGCTATAAAGTAATTGTTTTAGTTCATTCATATGGACCTCCACAAAACCGAACGCCTGAACTGATTCAATAAATAATAGTTTTAATTTCTTCTTTTTAAGGTTTTGTTTGTCGAAACGGCAAAACGAGCTTGTTAGTTTTGCCATGTCTGTCTGTCTGTCTCTGCCGCGTCCGCGGCTTTGCTCAGAGACTATCAGTGCTAGAAAGCTGTAATTTTGCACGATATAAAGTAGCAACTAGGTAAGAATTCTTGGGCGTCAAGATTTAAATGGGTCCCGACTGTTCAACTTTAAGTTAGCTACTTAACAAAGTTCTAGCCCACTAGACTTTTATTTTTTATTTTTCGTATTTTTAAGGCAGTCGGGTTTTTAGATTTTAATTTATTGTTTATTTCACACTTTTTAATAGTTCTGTGAAAATGGTAGATTAAAAATAACCTATATATATTTAGAAAGGGCTAATTATTAGCTTTCATTTGATACCCCACTCGATAGATTTGAATAAAAATCATTTTTTGAAAACTTACAATTTGGCGCTATAAATCCGTCATTTTAATTGAAGAGTTTAATGTACCCAGTGTCACTCGCGTCATCAAGACCAATCCTATCATTTATCAAAATCGGTGCAGCCGTTGAGTAGTAACGAGAGGACCTAAGGAATAGACATACATACATACATACGCATCAAACACATAACCCTCCTTCGCAGTCGGGTAAAAATATCTTGTTAGGTATATTAAGTGCCATCTCCTGTTATAAGTGCGTTCGTGAATTTGATCCAGAATTGCCGCCAGAAACATGTCTCAGGGCGTCTTCTACATTCTAGAGTAATAATTTAAAGATCGTCCACTAATTTTAAACGCGCTGGGTAAATCATGCAATACAACGAACGTGTTAGGGTTGGTAGAAAGTGATGGAAAACGTCTTGATATTCATTTATATTGTTCTGATGTTTTTTTTTATTCGACTGGATGGCAAACGAGCAAGTGGGTCTCCTGATGGTAAGAGATCACCACCGCCCATAGACACCTGCAACACCAGGGGTATTGCAGATGCGTTGCCAACCTAGAGCCCTAAGATGGGATACCTCAAGTGCCAGTAATTTCACCGGCTGTCTTACACGCCACGCAGAAACACAAAAGAGCAAGCACTGCTGCTTCACGGCAGGATTAGCGAGCAATATGGTGGTAGCAATCCGGGCGGACCTAGCACAAGGTGCTACCACCTGAAAAATAGACCATTCATTCATTCGTTCATTTACAATAACCTAACTAACGAAGAAAAGTTGAAAAACCCCCAAATTTGTCATTTCAGTTTAATGTCTTCGATCGTCGAAAAACCGCATTGATCCATTGTTTGAAAGCTACGATGCCACTAACAGATAGTAGGAGGTAAAAAAAGTGTCATTATAAAGGAGCTCTTTGCAGCCTACAAGTACCTGCAGAAAACCATTATGAATTATTGAATTTTCGTCTTTTTGGCATCGCCACTGACAGGTAGATAGTTGGTAGTTTTAATAAATGACATGTTAATAAGCCCTTTGCGGCTAATTGCAGAATAAACATTTTGAATTTTCGTCGTTTTGGCGTCAAACTTAGTTATAACATTACACGTTACTCCTCTTGTTTGGTTGGGGGTTAACAAAAGAAATAGCTGTTTTGCCTTCTGTGGTATTCCTTGAGTTAACCTTATTTCAGCGATCGATATACTTCAGAGAGATATATTGTTTGCTGAAGGTTACGTACACTATATTAAAGTGCCTTGTCACATAGGACATATGGGAGTGGACCTAGAATGTTTGATATAGGTAAACCTGTATCTATCTTTTTTTTTATTCGACTGGATGGCAAAGGAGCAAGTGGGTCTCCTGATGGTAAGAGATCACCACCGCCCATAAACATCTGCAACATCAGAGGTATTCCACTAGAGGTTTTCCACTGTTGTTATTTCATCCTGCCCCCCGGCGTCGCCGTCGACGAGGGTGTATGTCACGTCGAAGCGAAAATAGCGTTAATGCTCGAGTTTTACACTCTGCTTTTCACTTCGATAGCCGATTTCAGTTCATATGAACATCTCGGGTAAAATGGCTCATTTAAATTTCTTGTTGAATAATCTACTATTACTATGTATCTACGTACAGGCTATTCTGAGGTAATTAAATCGTAAAATCAGTAATTTTTTTGTAGCACTTACGATGATCGGTCAAAGACTAAGTTGATGACGAAAAGCATCAAACGTAGGGTAACGGTAGTTGGGCATGTGACAATACTATGTCAAAGAATATACTTATTTAGGCCGAGTTAGTCTCCTTCTAAAACAAACAAGCAAAGGCTATAGGATTCCGTAAGGATCGAAAAAGCTTGGAAGAGCTACTGGGCCATGAAAGTACTAATGAAGAGTATATAAACTTTCCCTAGCCTTAAAGCGCAAGCTCGTTGACATGTGCGTCCTGCCCATCCTAACCTACGGTGCTCAGACTGGTCTTTGACTGAGGCACAGAAGTCTAAACTCAAAGTTTGCCAGCGGACTATGGAGCGCAGTATCCTAGGTGTTCGCAGAGCTGATAGAATCAGAAACACTGAACTGCGCTCTAAAACCCGAATTGTTGATGTGGGGACAAAGACCGCCAAACAAGTGGGACTGGGCAGGTGATGTCTGCCGGATACATCGGATCGTTGGGCCAAAATCACCACTGATTGGATTCCAAGCGACGGGCACCGGAGCAAGATAGGCCTAAAAGGAGGTGGGGACGATTTGGAGCGATTCCAGCTGGACTGACAACATTTTGCCGAAGCCAGAGACGATTGGAAGGTGAAAGGGGAGGCCTTGCACAGCTGTGGGACACTTTATAGGCTATTAAAAAAAGGTGCTGTGGCGTTTGGTACGAGGCTTTGTAATTAGGTTAGAAATATTTATCAACACGTTCTATTCATCTTTGTCCAAGAGTAGAGACCCGCCCTTCTCTTTTTCTACATTTAACGATATATTATGTTACACAGACTGAAATTTGTTACAGTTGACAAATTCCACACAATATGCTTACACGTTTCAATCTCTCTACAAGTTCATCCTCAAAGCTACACACTTTAGCTACAACGTGTACTCAATTTTAGTACTGAAGCGGCATATACTGATAATTTACCGGTACTAATAGAACTAATGCCGCAACCAAAGCAACTGAATGTATACGGGGAAGCCTTTGTCCAATAGTGGACGTCCTACAGCTGAATATAAACAATGATGATAAAATAATATAATAAAATAAATGGTATTGATGATGGAGAAACTGACTATGGAGGCACCAGCATACGTTACGGCTGAGATGATGATGATTAAAGCGATGTATACTGATATTTCTTTCCGAGTTACAATCTTGCTTGCAAAACAATACCTAATACAATTTTTACTTTGTAAATGTCCCGAAAAAAAGGCCACAGAACTGTAATACATAATACATATCAATTCAGGTACAAACGGACTCATCACACAAACTTTGTCCCGAAGGTCCCCAACCAAACGGGACAAACAAACAGAATCATGGGGACAAACAACATTCTAAATAAACAAACTTGGCCACTTGGTTCTCTTGTTTAGATGTCCCTAAAGGGTGCGCCAGAGTTGGCATAATTTTTCAACCCCGATTATTGGAACTGCGAAAATGTTTGTCATACAATTTTCTGTCATAATACTCACTACTAACCGATTATAAGTCCGAATCCCAATTTTACACCGTAAAAAATTTCCACGCATCATGAAACTTCGTTATTTTTATGATTTAAATTTATATAAAATGTTTTGCAATAAATTTAGTAAATAATAAATAAATAAATATCACGGGACAATTCACACCAATTGACCTAGTCCCAAAGAAAGCTTAGCAAAGCTTGTGTTATGGGTACTAAGCAACGGATAAATATAATTATATGGATAGATAAATACTTAAATACAATAAAACACCCAAGACCCGAAACAAACATTCGTATTTTTCATACAAATATCTGCCCCGACGCGGGAATCGAACCCGGGACCTCAAGCTTCTGGGTCAGGTTCTCTAACCACTAGGCCATCTGGTCGTCTAGAATATAAAAAATAAGAATATAGAATATAGAAATATTTTTTTAGCATGTTGGAATAATTAGCTTAGCATTATCTATGGTAGAAGACTCTAAAAAAGTGATAATCAGGGGGGCTACTACTTAATTCGAAAATAGAAGTTTGTATCGATTTGCTGACGCAAATATTATTTAATATGATTGTTATGCCTATTTGGTAATGACTATCATACTATACAATAAAAGTAGACGGTTTGCAAGTATATTAATTTAATCTATTGTTAAGGAGCTAACAACACTATTTGGTAATTAAATCTAAATTAAGTTTAAACTAAAGCTAATTAAATTAATGTTGAGCGCCAGGAGGGTTTAGCACGTAGACCTGGACCCCTGCCAATCCTTTAATTACAATGCCGATATGCGCCGGCTAGCTTAAATACTACACTTGTCCTCAAGTTGCTACTGAATAATATCGAAGGGCATTTCCATAGGCTAGAACAATGATAATAAATTAACTGTCTAATTTATCTACACTAATCTTAATCTAGATTGAGCTTACATTTCTAAACTTACCCCTTCGCCGTAGTAATGGTTACACACACAAAATAGGAATTTATTAATTCCCTGTATCGGTGAATCTAATACTTTAACCAACAATTAACCATCATGATTATACTGCACAAGAATTTGTGGGTAAATGTTGCTTCTTAATTCTAACACGATTACACGAGACACAAGGTGTCTGCTTCGATAATTGCAGAGGAATAAATCTCAAGTAAATGACCTCACCCTCATCTACAAAACACCATTTTAATCACACAATTAAAATACAAAAAGATGTTCCGGGTTACTGGATTCGAACTGGCGTCATCGAATTCCCAGCCCTATCATATACCGCTGATCCATCGCTAGACTAATAGATGCGGTGAAATTAGCAATCACTTGCGTACTGTGTTCTATTACATACGCTTTTATTAATATTTACTATAACCATAACATACCTCCTCCCTCAAGAAAATAAATAAATTACATATTTATTTATTTTTAACGTACTCTTTGAGATCTTTTATGTGCCACGTACCGATCGCTTTGCCGTAAACATTATTTAACAGAAAAATGTTATTCGAAAGTTTGCCTACAATGATGGCTCTTTCGAATTTCGGTGCTAATTTCGCCATAAACTTTTTTCTAGCATTTGATAAGTATTTAGTTTTTTTCCAAACTGTATCACCTATCTGAAACGTACCTGGTCTTGTTCTAAGATTATAATGTTTACTACTATCGTAATGTGCCTTTATAATCCTTTCCTTTACATACTTGTAATTATGATCTCTTTCCTGCAGGCCTTGAATGTAACTAGCCGTATTTAACTGAATGTTTATGTCCGAATCTACCTTATCATGAAGTTCCGCTTTGATAGGATTGGGGACCGAGGTTTCTCTGCCAAAAAACAGATATGATGGTGTAAAACCTGTAGCTTCATGTACTGCTGTCCTAATAGCATGTCCTATTTCATCCAGATGGATATCCCATTCATTGTGTTTCTTGGAATCAGTGTAAGTAGCGATCATGGTACCGATAACCCTATTTACGCGCTCCGTATTATTACTCTGTGGATGGTAGTGGGGGGTATAGCATATCGTGGAGTTATATTGGTTGGCTACTTCCTTAAATAAGTGTGATTGGAATTGTTTAGCATTATCACATATAATCAATTTGGGTGCTCCATACAATAGAATTTGCGCTCTTAGAATATTACAAATCTTGTCAGCTTTACCAGAACGAAGAGGGAACAACAATGAAAATTTGCTAAATAAACATGTTATGACTAGCAATACCGTATTGCATTTTTTGCTTTTCGGAAAGGGTCCCATCAAATCCATCGCCACAACTTGCCAAGGTTGAGATACTTCTCTATGTGGTCCCATTTGCCCTAAAGGTAATTTCTGTGATACTTTGTGACTAGCACAAGTGTCGCATTCTTTTACGTATTGCTTAACATCTCTTAGCATATTATGCCAGTAATATTTCTGCCTTATCTTAAAAAATGTCTTTCGAATACCTAAATGACCTGATGTAGGGTTATCATGGCATTCTTCGAAAACTTTGGCTCGCAGAGGTTCCGGTACAAATAATTTCCATAAATCATCGCTATTTGGAAACTGTTTCATCGGAACTCTCTTAAACAGCAATCCATTTTCTACTATCCAATCTCCATCTTGTTTATGTGTGCGAATGTCTGCTACTTTACGTTGATACCACCTGTCTTTATGCTGCTCCTGTATTTCAATAATATCCATCTCTATTGTGGTCCTTGATAAACCTCTAGACAATGCGTCCGGAACCACGTGGCATTTACCTGGTCTGTGAATTACATCAAAATCGAACTGTTGTAATTTCATAGCCCAACGTGCAAGTCTGCCATGAGGGTCTTTCATCTTATGGAGCCAAAGAAGTGCACTGTGATCAGTCACAACCGTAAAACGAGTTCCGTCAATATAAGGCCTAAATTTCTCTATTGCGTAGACGACACTTAGTAATTCCCTTTCCGAAGTGGAGTACTTTGCCTCTCGATTGTTTAGCTTACGACTTAAATACGCTATGGGCTGATCCGTACCATTGGACTTTTGACAAAGTACTGCCCCAATACCTATATTAGATGCGTCACACTGTATCAGAAAGGGTTTAGAGTAATCGGGGCAAGTTACTACAGGCGTAGTTGTAAGTAACGTTTTTAACTTCGAGAATGCCAATTCCGCTTCTATTGTCCATTTAAGCGTTTTGGGTTTCTTCCCTTTAGTTAAGTTATGTAACGGAGCTGCTACTATCGAAAAATCCTTGACAAATCTTCTATACCAACTTGCAAGACCAATGAAACGTTTTAACTCGGTGAAGGTTTTTGGACGGGGGAAATTAATGATGGCCTCTACCTTTTCTGGATCAGTTCTGAGACCGTCCTTATCTATTATATATCCTAGGTAACGTAGACTGGGCCTAGCAAATTGGCACTTGTCCACATTTATTGTTAAGTTGGCTGCCTTTAAGATATCTGTGACCTTTTTTAGTAGCCGCAAGTGCTCATCAAAGTCAGCTGAGCAAATGACAATATCGTCTAGATATGCCCACACTTTCTCTTCTTCAGAATGAAACAAAATGTCCATTAATCGCTGCTGAGTTTGCGATGCATTCACCAACCCAAATGGCATCACTCTAAATTGATATAGTCCCTTACCCGGAACCGCAAAAGCCGTCTTCTCTTTGCTGCTATCTTCCAGCTGTATTTGCCAAAAGGCTGACCTTAAGTCTATCGTGCTCAAAAATTTTGCATTGCGCAAATTATCAATGACATTCGTAACCCTAGGTAAAGGGTAGGTATCTCTTTTTGTAATTCGGTTCAGCTGTCTACTATCTAAACACAGTCGGTTAGCACCATTAGGTTTTTTTACTATCAGTACTGGTGAGCACCATGAGCTAAACGATGGTTCAATTACTCCTAATTTTATCATTTCATCAACTTCCTTTTCAATTTCCTTTTTAACAACAGGTGAGAAGTTATATTGCTTTTGGTGTATAGGTTTATTATGCGATGTGTCAATGTTATGCTTTAAAACACTAGTCTGACCCAATCCGACGCCTACTGATTGTTTCATGTTTTGAATTACCTCAGTCAGTGCCTGATGTTGTTCGATGTTGAGATTTTCCCTAGAGATGATGACTGGATCCTTAACATCGATTGCTTGTAACTGTGGCATGTTACATGTGACGTTAGTCTTAAAATGAAATTGTATACCGAATTTTTCAAAAAAATCTTTGCCAAATATTAACTGCTGTGTGAGATGAGGCATAATCATAGTCGGAAATACCTGGAACTGATCATCAACACGAATGGGCACATCAATAATTTCCGTAATATTGTGTGTAAACCCATCCGCAGTTGCAACCCCCTACTGGTTGCATCTTGGTAGCCCTTAAGCCCAGTGTGAATAACCTATTTGCAAACTGTTGGTTCATAACCGTCCGATTTGCACCAGAGTCAAGTAACCCCTCAAATTGTGAGCCTAAAATGTCTACCCTTAAATAAGATCTATTATCACCCTGTTTCTTAATTAACAATGGGCATAGCTCGCTATCGCTATTGTTAAAAAATATCCTTACTATAGAAAGCCAATCCTGCCACTCTTTACTACTTTGACCTGGGGAGAGATCTAAGTGGCAGTGTTTAAATTTCTCCCCTGTGCGTTTCCCTTACACTCGCAGTCTTTCGTTGTAACGCCGAAACGTCCACATTTATAGCAGAAAAGACGCTGCTTTGGTATGCTACACTCCCTAAACAAATGACCACTTTCTCGGCAATTCCAACAACGCTTGCTAACCGCAGGACCAGATCTACCTTCCGCTACCTCAATGTCTTTTACCTCAAATATGGCTGTATCTTCAGATCTATACGCCAGGTCTGGTTCTAATACGTTTCGCATGGCCTTAGGTTGCTGAAAGTTATCGCAGTTGATTTTTGTTCGCTCTACTATTCTAAGTACATTAACTAGGTCAGGTATAGAACTAAACATGTCCCTGCATACAGCTCTCTGATAGTACGGTTGTAGGTTTTTTAACACAATTTGTACTTGTTCAACTTCAGGTATTTTAACTGGCAACCTTTTGAACATATTTTGCATTACGCGTTTGTATTGAGGTAGCGTTTCATGAAGTATGACTGAAACTTTCCCCAGCTATTAGCATATTCTTTATTAGCCCTATACCAAATTAGCGCGTCTCCTTCGAAAAAATCTATGGCATAGCGCCATAAGTCAATGTCTGTAGCGTTTCTGGCATCTTTGAGTTCTGAAACTCTTTCAAAAATGCATTTACACTCATATTATTGCCCCTGAAAATTTTAAGCCCCATTGATGTATAGGCACCAGCTTGCGTATAGGAAACTCTTCCTCTACCGTAGAATGTCTAAAAAAATTAGCTCTTCTACCTCTTTCATTATCCCACTGTCCTGTCACGAAACTAACATTCTTGTTATTGTCCCCCGTCTCCCGCTCGTTCGAGCCAGTATTTCTTGCCTGCCTGTCCCCCGTGCCTGTAGGCATACCTTCTTTGATTTGTAGCTTTTCTATGATTTGTGCTCCTAAGTCCCCTAACGTCTCTTGTAAGACCTCTTTATCACCTGCTGTTAAAACATCATCCTCCACTAAATCATCTTGCCCTTCTAATTTTTGTAATAAAACCTGGCACTGTTGTTTCAGACCCTCCTTGCGAATACCGTTATCTTCGGTATCATGTTCTATTAGATTTAATCTATTTTGGACGTGATACAGCCTGGAAATCAACCGTTTAAATAAAGACCTATCCGGTTTACCTACAATTTCAGAAATGTAATTCGCAAGTGTACTAAGTTTCGCCGCACATACTTCCAATTCTAACTTAACACTTTGTGAACTGTAGTCAGGAGCTTTAACTTCTTTCAGAAAACCTCCGTCCTGTTCACTGAGAATAATTTCGCGCAATAATCTTCTCATAACGGGTGCAGTACTTTTAACTTTTATTCCGCGGGACACCAGTTCGTACTCCAGTTCATCCTTAATAAATAGGTGGGATCCATTGTGATTTAGAAGAATTTTTACAGTAGAAATATGGTAACTTGCAATAAAATTAATGAATTCTGATGAATTATAATATGTGATATAAAAACGGATAGTTAAATTTTGAAATCTAAAATGTGGGTACACGTAAATTGACCTCCCGTAGTAAAATCAAGTACGTCTGTAACATCCATGTAACACCAAATTTACTAACAAAACATATAACTAAAGACATAAAAGAAACAATCAAAAAACCTACTAACAATTCATATTTATAATAAAAGTAACAAAAAAAATGAAAAAAAAAACTAGTCAACCTCCTTAATTTAAATGTCCAAGCGTTATCTTTTACGTTGGGCGCTATTTGTTATGCCTATTTGTGGTAATGACTATCATACTATACAATAAAAGTAGAGACGGTTTGCAAGTATATTAATTTAATCTATTGTTAAGGAGCTAATTAAATCTAAATTAAGTTTAAACTAAAGCTAATTAAATTAATGTTGAGCGCCAGGAGGGTTTAGCACGTAGACCTGGACCCCTGCCAATCCTTTAATTACAATGCCGATATGCCGCCGGCTAGCTTAAATACTACACTTGTCCTCAAGTTGCTACTGAATAATATCCGAAGGGCATTTCCATAGGCTAGAACAATGATAATAAATTAACTGTCTAATTTATCTACACTAATCTTAATCTAGATTGAGCTTACATTTCTAAACTTACCCCTTCGCCGTAGTAATGGTTACACACACAAAATAGGAATTTATTAATTCCCTGTATCGGTGAATCTAATACTTTAACCAACAATTAACCATCATGATTATACTGCACAAGAATTTGTGGGTAAATGTTGCTTCTTAATTCTAACACGATTACACGAGACACAAGGTGTCTGCTTCGAGTAAATGACCTCACTCACCCTCATCTACAAAACACCATTTTAATCACACAAATTAAAATACAAAAAGATGTTCCGGGTTACTGGATTCGAACTGGCGTCATCGAATTCCCAGCCCTATCATATACCGCTGATCCATCGCTAGACTAATAGATGCGGTGAAATTAGCAATCACTTGCGTACTGTGTTCTATTACGTCATACGCTTTTTTAATATTTACTATAACCATAACATGATAGTGAGAAGAATACGACTACGAACTCGATTTTAGAATTTTGTTGTAGCCTGGCAGGTAGCCATTTGTTTATTCAGTTTGTTTCTTAGCGTCTTTCTTTGCCGACCTGTGAATATTTAATTTTTGCCATTTTTTCCTCGCAATGTGATGAATCATTGTGTATATCACGGGCCGTAAATTAGTCATTTAAGCCCTCCTCCTCCGGCGTCGGGCTTCTACTCTTTAGTATCCCTTCTACGCACCTTAATGACAATGTAACTATAAGTTGTGAGTCACGTAATTTCTGCTGCAGTTTGGTTTAATTAGGGTGTTTTTTACTAAAGTTCAGTAAGAGTACATCTTACTTAATCGCATTGAAAAGATCTAAGAAAGAAGACATAACAAATTTCACGTTTTTGAGCTTTGAGCATGTTTTATTTTTCGATCGATAAATGGATGCGCGTGGGAAGCGACTAAAATTGTTGTAGTTTTGTTTTGTTGCTGTGCTCTTACGAAGGTTAATTTTTGAAGCTATTCGTACAGACATTTTAAGATCTTGATAAAAACGAGTGTTTACCAGCGGTTTTAATGATAAGACTTAGGAGGGCGTACTGTCAGACAACTTGGGATACGAATCCTTGGGCACCATTTTTGTTTAAAAAAAAACTTACAGGTCACTGCTTTCGGTAAAAAGCTAATTTGTAGAAAACGTTTTTTTACTCCTGTGTATGTGGTTTTTGGCAGGGAAGGGTCCGCCGATGCTTACACCATCTTGCTCGCTAATCCTGCCGTGAAACAGCAGTGCTTGCGCTGTTGTGGTTCGGCGTGGAGAGTAAGACAGCAGTAAATTACTGGCACTTGAGGTATCCCATCTTAGGCCCTGGTGCTGCAGGTGTCTTGGACGGTGGTGATCTCTTACCATCAGGAGATCCACTTGCTGTTAGTCGAATAAAAAACAGGTAAAGGGTGTTCTATAACAGCGCCATCTATGTTCATCTGCTGAACTAGAGCTTGCTAATTAAACAAAATGATCGTGCCCGTTGA
>NC_133473.1:17252783-17333567 GCF_025370935.1 Choristoneura fumiferana
ATGCCTTGTAATACTTTTTAAGATTAAAAATAAAACGTTTCTTTTCTGTCATAAGAAAGTGAACACGCATTTTTATTTCACAAATTAAACACAGCTGATATGATCATTATGAGAACAGAATGTGAGAATAAAGTGAGAATATCTATAATCTATATAAAACACGAATTTAAATAAAAGTCTAATTTCAAATTGAATAAAAAAATATACAATATTTGTGTATTTACGTACAATTATTTAGTTAAAGAACACCCGTAAGGGCACTAGAATTTGGTAAACAGCCACACATATAGCCTTAAAGAATATTATGTTTCCTATCCTATTCCTTTATTTCACAAAAACATACGAGTTTAAATCATCAGCCTGTTTTATGTCCCACTGCTGGGCACAGGCCTCCTCTCATAATGAGAGGCGCTTGGGTCATAGTTCCCACGCGGGCCCATGCATGATTATTGGGACTTCACACATACCAATGAATTACTTCACAGGTGTGTGTGCAGGTTTCCTAACGATGTTTTCATTCACCGTAAAGCTAGCGGTAATTACAAATGTAATTTGGCACATGAATTTCGAAATACTCAGAGGTGCGGGCCGGGATTTGATCACACGAAACCTCTGCTTAAGAGGTGAGAGGTCAAACCACTAGGCCACCACGGCTTTTACGAGTATAACATATTTTAAGTAAATGAAAGGCAACATCCTTTTAGTTTCTACAAACCCTAACATTTCAAAAACAAGCAATAGCCTATTTTAGGTAGCTCTATCATAATAGAGCTAAGTTTTAATCAGTAAACAAATGACAGCCGTCCGTTATCTGATGTAGCGTGCAGCGTCCTGGCAGTTAGCTTGATGGCTTGGGATTAGTGTGAGCCGAGTCATTAATAAATAATCCACGTAAATTAAGCGACTTTTCAGGATGTATGCTAGATTTTAATGGTGGTGACCAGGTGAAGGAGAAAGTTGGTGTCGTATCCTATCAGGAAGTCAAATAGGTCCCGAAGACCGTGTGGGCGGACGTCACTAATAAGAGTGTAGCTCTTAAATTAAAGAAAAAAAATGGTTTAAAACCAATAAACCTTTGCTCCTTCCTTATTCCTCATAGTACGGTACCTACTCCGTAACTGTAACCATTAAGTTCATCTGATGAATTTACGTGAAAACAACTTGGTGGTTGTGGGTTGTGACAGTGTGTGAGAAGAGGTATATTAAGATCACCTCAAGTTAGAGAAGGACCATTTGTTGCGGTTTTGACGAACATGCATACATAATAGTGATGGCTAAATTTTGTGCTAATATACAAGATACAACCACGCTGTGAGTGCGGAATAACAAGATAAAAGGTTTTAGATCTTTTCTAAGTAACGAATAATCTAAGTACCTATTGATTTCACGAAATGGTGGTGATGTTTATTTTATTTTGACTCAATTTCCTAGTCCGTCAGTTTAAGTCCAATTAACTTTTATTTATAAACTTTTACGAAGGAAAGTAATCGAATTCAACCCAATTAATTTACGTTATTGACTAGAAGTGAACAGATTTGTTAGAAAATGTTTTGTTCATTTTTACTAATTTGCGTCGTGATTTGTCGAGGCCACTTAGTGTAATTAAAGGAGAAGACGTTTTTCGACTTGAATTCTTTTCTTACATGGTTTTTCGCTTCTTATTTAATTTTAAGAATTACACTTAGAACAGTGACTGCCATTATACCTAAGAATTAAAGAAGAAAATAAAAAAATAAGAAAAGAAACAACTTTAATTCATATTGTTATACGAAAATAAAAATAATACACTACTTTACATTGACAAAATCTACAAACAAACGTCTTAAGGCATGTTTAAACACTTATTGATAATTGTCATGAGACATATATGTGTGATGGCGTCTTTGTTTGTTTTGTCCGAACAAACTAAGGCGGCTTGACATTAATCTGTCGAATAAAATTCATCAATGAATAGTGAAACAGGTAGGAAACAGGTCATCAACCATTTAAAATGTAGGTTTAAAAAATGCACTAACAAAGATGACTAATATATGCAGGTACTTAAAACAGTCTAGCCTCAAGGCAAAATCTAATTCATCCTAAATTATTAATAAACATAAAATCTAATAACAATTATTTCATTGTCATAGACACAACCCACATTAATATTATTTATTACCTTTTATTCCTTTTAAGCTTTTTCTAGCAAACCAGAATTCTAGCAACACTTTTGGCAAACAATTCGTTCAAGTGTTACCTAAGACATTCGAGTAAAAGCAAAATAAATACACCCCCATATATTTTTGATAAATCCGCCAGCATTTCGCGACGTATGCGACCCGGCGCATATTGAAATGTGTCGTATTTATCTTCGTGGCGCGGCGTGAAAAATACTGGAGGGCGGCGTTACTCGTTTCCAGAGTCGCTAGAGTACGTCGATGCAGTACCATGTACAGTCAGGCACGCCTTAGAAAAGATAGGAAATCATCTACTTTTCTCTGTCCAGAATTATTGTTAATAACAAGGAGTTAAATAACTTTCTGCACTCCAAAACTCGTATTATAGATAGGTATCAAGTTGAAGCTGAAGCTGAAGTGGGACTGGGCCGGACATGTCTGCCATATGCATACGGACCGATGGGCACGAATCGTTAACAAATGCGTTTCGAGGGATGGCCAAAGGAGCAGAGGCAGAACCAAGAGGACATGGTGGGACGACTTGAGCGCTTTTCAACTCGAAAGGCATGTCCAGGATAAGGAAAAGTGGTCGATATGTATATTATCGACGGTTGAAAATATAAATTTACTAAGCGACATTTATAAGAAAACTTTGAGACAAACAACAGAGAAAACTTTACTGATTCCGAACATGTAGGTATATAACTCGCTATCTTAAAAAATGACACTTAGTCAATTTCTCCTTTCAACCGTCAATATATATTACGGCATGCATAAAAAATCTTTATATTTTAAAATGTGCAGGAGTGTACTGCACGCTGCAACCACGTATTACTCTTGCATCGTGGTTCTCCGAGAAAATCCCGCCGTCAGCCACGCGTAATATTGCCAATACGATCACGCGGTCAACTGTACGTAGCGACGGAAAATTCAATTTCCCGCCGAATAATTTGCACCTTTTTCCATCCTAAAAACGTTTTAACTGAATTAACGCTCTGATTAATATAATAATTCACGTTTAATTATAAAGGACATGTTTGCGTGTCGAAATATCGTGAACTGAGTTGATGAATTATTTTGCTTAAAAAGTTGAATCTCTATTCAAAACACATTCGAAAAATTTATTGGAGCTAGGAAAGCATTATTAAGCACTTAGCAAAGTTAAAACAGATAGATGAACTAAAAGAATTTCATTGCTCACCCGAGACCTTATGATAGCTAACCTTATGCAAGAGATGCGTGTTCATGCTTTTCCTCCTCCTCCACACTAAGAACACACACAAATCACTCAAAACCATCTATCACCACCACCACCCACCACCACACTACACTGACGCGTTTTGAACTCCACCAGCGCTTATCTTCAGAGCAACACAACCGTATACGGATGGGTTTGTGTGATTTGTGTGTGTTCTTACAGTGTGGAGGTGGAGGAACTGCATGAACACGCATCTCTTGCATAAGCTTAGCTATCATAAGGTCGCGGGTGAACAAAGTAATTCTTTTACTTCATTGATATGGACCTCCGCAAAGTAACGCCTGATTCAATAAATTATTTAAAACAGATAATTTTTTAATGAATACAGATGTTCGCTTTCGTGTAATATTCTATGTTTATATGTTTCCTAATGCTTATACCTACATATATGAATTTATATGTATCATTTTCTTTTTACCGCACGTAATTTTGTCATTTTGCCAATCTTTTTTTTTCAACTGGATGGCAAACGAGCAAGTGGGCCTCCTGGTGGTAAGAGATCATCACCGCCCATAAACATCTGCAACACCAGGGGTATTGCAGATGCGTTGCCAACCTAGAGGCCTAAGATGGGATACCTCAAGTGCCAGTAATTTCACCGGCTGTCTTACTCTCCACGCCGAAACACAACAGTGCAAGCACTGCTGCTTTACGGCAGGATTAGCGAGCAAGATGGTGGTAGCAATCTGGGCGGACCTTGCACAAGGTCCCCCATCTTTTTTTTTTTTTAATTTCAGGTTTGCTTTAGTTTTACTTATTTTTCTGATTGTCTTATATTTACTTAGTTATTTTTCATTTTAACGCCCGGTTTCACCACTCATAGACAAATTTTATGTGACAGATAAATTTGATGCCTACGCTGTTAATTCGAACAAAGCAAACAGTGAGTGGTGCAACAGGGCCTTAAAATGAAAACATCGATTCAACTCCCATCAGCTCTTTCTCTCCAAAATGGTGATTCTCTTTACCGACGTGTCACCGTTTACAGATGAAATTTATTAGCGCGGAAACATTTTGAAATTTTCTCTAAATTTGACAGTAACCGAACGCAAGCAGGATTTCCGATTCGCTGGTTCTGTCCGGACAAATCCGGATTTTTAGGTCGAATCCGGCTCACACCCGGATATTGAAATTGAATTTCAGATTGTAACAAAACATTATACCAAGTTTGAAACAATACAAAATTAAGTCAATACATTACGTGTCGGAAATTGACTTTCTAAGGAAATGAGGGTCGTGCCTTGTATGCTAAGATGATAAGCTTCCGGTGTGTTGTTAATACATTTAGGACCTGTTTCGCTACTCTCTGATAAGTTCTTGATATAATTTGTAACAGTTCGAATAAACAGAGTACCAGAGAGGTCGAGCTTAGCTCGGGCTATATAACACGATACAAACGTATTCCAAATTTCACCGAAAACATTAGAGCTGTTTCCGATATCCCCGAAATAAATAAAGGTAATACTTGTACAAGAATTGCTCATTTATAGTTAATTTTTCTAAATATAATCATGAAGAATACCAGTATCTTATTACCGTACCCACTTGTACTATTATTTATGACCTAGGTCGTGAAACACACGATTGTTGCCAATTTGTAGGTGGGAGGAAGCCCCAGCACCTGTTTCCCAGTTTGAGACACAACTGCAATATATGTATGCTGAGTGCATACGCTAGATAAGCATAAGCACTACTACCAACTATCAGAACAGTAGCAAATATTGCACTACACTTGGGAATATGGTGTAGTATAGTTTTCTATATCGTGACAGATTTTGCTTCAATGTATTTGTAATTAAGTAATACTGCACCTATCCGTTTGTCACTTTGGTTCAATTAGTAACTAGACAAACGTTGGCCTTCTTAGATAGGTCGGGGTTCCGACTGTAGTGGAGATATTATGTAAAAAACTGGCCAAGAGCGTATCGTATTTGCCCAGGATAGGGTTCCGTAGCCATTACGAAAAAATCAAATAATATTTTTCTAAGGATTTCGTATTGTGTACTGAATCTTCCAAGTGTAGGTATATTTTATACCTTAGGCTGCTATTTACTCTTAAACTACTAATAATTCTCAAGCAATCTTGACCGCTATAATTTTCGTTGTAAATTTGATATATTTACTACCATTATGATTTTTTTCAAATTTTTCCACCCACCAGTTTAGATTTTAGAGGGGGGGACGCTTGATTTGTCGGGCACGCAGTTAATTAGAAAGGTTATTCCTATTGGTATAAAAAGTTTCAAGCGTTTCTAAATTTTTCAGACATTCCCCATTGTCAATTTTGCGTTTTATAAAAGATAAAAGCCATTTATTGAAAAAAAAACAATTGTCCGAAAATTGACGACAATTCGTCAAATTTTCTATGTCACTCGTAAACTTTTATGAAACTGAAAAATTTTCGTTCAGTAGTTTCTGCGTGAAAGAGTAAGAAACATCCATCCATCGCTATAGAAGCGTTTTTAAGCTTTAATGCAAGTACGTAGGATATCTTAATTTTAGTTGCCTAATAGAATTAGATAACATTATTATAAATGTGGCTATACCCTACCAGGGTGCATAATATTGTAAGACTTATTAGAATAAGGCCTTATGTATTTTATGTTTTTTGCCAAATAAATAAATACTAATTACTAAATACTAGAAATAGAAATGTGCTTATTTTTTATTGTCCATATTCTTCCCGCCATATCTCGTGAAATATTGATCTCAGAGAAAAAATGTATAGAATCTTTTTTGTAGAAAAATTTATGTAGCCTACTTATTTATTAAAACATTTTTGCTGTGGCCCAACGTTTACGAGTTATTTACGAAAAGCTAAAAAATGGGACCTTTACACACTGTCCGATACTATACTATCTTACCCTATATCACTTTGAATTTATCTTTTTTTATTCACTGCACATTTTTACCCGACTGCGAAGAAAGAGGGTTATGTATTTGACGCGTATGTATGTATGTAAGTATGTATGTCTATTCCTATGTCCTCTCGTAATACTCAACGGCTTAACTGGTTTTGATAAATGAAACGTCATTGTATTCGTCTTAATGACGCGAGTGACACTGGGTACATTTAATTCTTAAAAAATCAAAATGGCGTATTTTTGGCGCCAAATTGTAAGTTTTCAAAAAAAAAATATTATTCAAACCTATCAAGTGGGGTATCA
Organism: Choristoneura fumiferana; assembly: GCF_025370935.1. NCBI lineage: Eukaryota > Metazoa > Arthropoda > Insecta > Lepidoptera > Tortricidae > Choristoneura > Choristoneura fumiferana. The sequence continues at coordinate 17,259,365 of NC_133473.1, forward strand.
AATGAAAGCTAATAATTAGCCCATTCTTAAAATATATGGGTTATAACCGTTTTAATATACCATTTTCACAGAAAAGTGTGAAATAAAACAATAAATTAAAAAAAATCAAAACACCCGACTGCCTTAAAAAATACTAAAAAGAAGAGAACAAGCCTAGTGGGCTAGAACTTTGTTAAGTAGCTAACTTAAAGTTTAACAGTCGGTACCCATTTAAATCGTGACGCTCAATAATTCTTACCTAATGGGTTCCGACTGTTGAACTTTAAGTTAGCTACTTAACAAAGTTCTAGCCCACTAGGCTTGTTCTCTTCTTTTTAGTATTTTTTAAGGCAGTCGGGTGTTTTGATTTTTTATTTTAATTTATTGTTTTATTTATTTTTTGCTTTATTTAATTTGTATAAAACGCGTTGTAGAGACCTATATTCATTGAAAGTTATTATCTCAGAAAAGAGTGTCTAAATCAAAGCTAAAATGCTGGCTACCACCCAAGTTTTTGTACTAAAAGCAAATTCTAACCTAAGCAATAATTAATTTTGCATTGAACCAAAAACGGGATAAACAAGACGTCTGCCATGTCGACGTGACAGCGGCCATCTTGACCCCGGAGCGGTCCCCGAAACACAGAAATGCAATTAACTTCTAATTAAAAACTGAAAAGATCACATTATCGCCTCTCTCGTCCACTTAACAACGTTCTGCTTCAATTTCGGTCTAAAAATCTAATATCTTTAAAATAAATTTGTGATTCTTGTATATTTACTTATTTCGGGGATCTTAGATAACAGTTCTAACGGTTTTGACCAAATGTTGCTATCTCAACAACAATCCATCGAGCTTGGTCCTATCTGAGGGAAGGCATGTGTTTTTTGAGTTTTGGGATGTTTGTTTGTTTGTTTGTTTATACTCTTTATTGTACAAAAAGGAAAAACAAAAAGGTTACATAAATAAAAGTTGTGTTAAGTACAAAGGCGGACTTATCCCTGCAGGGATCTCTGCCAGTCAACCTTTGAGTGGTAGAGGAGCAATCCAAAAAACAAGGATCGACAAATAGAGCAAAACATTTGAACAAATATAAATGCATATATAAACCTCAAATACCTAACTATATACAATAAATATATAACACATAAATAAAACATTAATATATTTATAACTAAATATAAAATAAAATACATAAATACACACATTTACATACAATACATAAATAATACAAGTATAAAGGATAATTACTTATTAAATAATCAAGGAACTATAGTGTGAGCCACATCTTCTTCAATGTCTCTCTGAACGAGTATACGGAGGAAGATTGTCATTGTCATTGTGGATGTTTTTTATAGTATAAATTTCACGCGCAATAAGATCGATAACGATAGCTAGTTATCAGCTATTTCAACGGTATATTATTGGACTTACAAACTGGAGGATTAGAGATAAAAACTAGGTCAGATGTGATTTACTTTCTTATTTTTCTTTATATTTACGTATTTTTTCAGTTTACGTTTTGCTTTTAAAGCTATTTAAATACCTACATACTCGTATATACTTGAGGAAAAACACGATTTCACAAAAAAAGGACGCTGGGCAAAGCTGGGTCCTATCTTAACTGTTATTTTATTACAAAAAGTTGTGATGATAAAAACAGGTTATGGACCCGTGATTTTGCGAATAAAAGAGTTGCTTTGTTAACGTCCTTTTTTGCTAAACTATTTTATGATTTTGTTCGGGCTTAAATACGAAATGTTACCTTTTTTATCTTCTGTACTCGTATTTAAAAAAAAAGTCAAAATGTAAAGTACGTTTTAAATAAATATCAGATTAGTATTAGAAAAATTGTGTTTACGGTCTTTTAAGGCTTAATACACAAACATATATAATTGAAAAAATATGCTTGTCATGTTACATGCAGGCAAGGGAAAAAGTAAGAAAAATCAGCTTGATAGGAAAATTTCCACTTTCCTTCTCATAAAAGTTTATTTCTAACAATGACAATGTGTTTGAAAACAAAACGGTAACGATATAAGTATGTACACGTTTAAAACAAAGCTTAATCTCTTTAAGCTCGAAGTGTCCAAGAAGAGTTCTTATCAGTTTGGAAGTAGTTAAAATATAGAGTAACGCTTTTCCTGTTAAAGTTTCTTAACCTTTCCTGCAGATTTATTTCGTGTAACTTTTATTAGCCCACTGTGCAGTCCAGATGAGTAAACCAATAATAAAACTATTGTGACACATTTATAAACGTAACAATCGATACGGAAGAAGTTGCAAAGGAACCACAAAGATTATTTTAAAAAGGCTGATTTTATAACCTCTTTTTCGAACATCCACATTACAATTATTACAGTCTGAGGCATAAAACTAGTTACAGGTACTACAGGTACTTTAATCCGATATTGGTACATGACAATATAATAGTACAAATCATTGCTCGCAAAAATGGTACAATGCGGTATTTGACTATTTTGTATATGTTTTATAAATTCAAACTACACAATGCCTGTTATCGAATAGAGAAACAATTTTTAAACTACCTTTACAAATAACAAAGTTATCAAGCGTTGAAATTCATGATTAGACAGAGAAAGACATACTAGCGTGTGACGTCACACGCAAGTAGCGCCATACTTGCTGCATAGAGAAAAGCGCTTGAGAAAGAGATAGTTATATAGATTTATCAAAAAATCACTGTAAATCCAATTTTCAACCAATTTAAGTTTTCTCTTTGCTAAACACTGTCTGTATATCTATATTTTGCATAATAATATTAAGACATGGCAAATTCAGGAGTTGTCAAATACCGTATAAGTTGGAACAATATACATACATACCTATATGTAAAACCATTTTTGAAAAATGTCTGTTCAACTAGACTTTGCACAAAATCTTATTCTTAAAAATAACCAGTTAATAAGTAATAAGGCCGCCTAGTGCTTACCATAGAAAATCTTCTGTGTTTTCTGTACTGCTTACTGTGTTGGTGTGCAATAAAGAGTTATTGTATTGTATTGTAAATTTTAGAATATTTACTATTTTATGCTGATACTACCCGTGTTGTGTCGGTTAGAATTACACCGCTCCATTTCTTCCGTGGGTGTCGTAAGAGGCGACTGAGGATATAGGTTAAGGTATACCGTAGGCGACAGACTAGAAACCTGTCACTATTGTACCGTTTCTGTCAAACTTAAAACCTAAAATTGCTAAAAGTGGCTCGGAAGCGGTAACGTTTCGTGTGCTCTGCCTACCCCATTTGGGAATACAGGCGTGATGTTTGTGTGTTATTCTGATACTGCTATGGCAATTCTGGTATATCAGCCCTATGATAGACAGATGCCCAGACTAGACAGGGATACCTAATTGTCCTTACGATAAGGAAACCTAAAAATACCTAACTGAATCAAAACTACAAATATTCTTCCTAGAACATAATAGAAAACAATAAAACTGATACGTTTTACACGAAATCAGATTGCGATAGGTTTCTGATACCGTATCATTATTATTATTATTTTTTATATATCAAGAGGGGGCAAACGAGCAGACGGGTCACCTGATGGAGAGCGATCACCGTCGCCCATGGACACCCGCAACACGAGGGGAATCACAGGTGCGTTGCCGACCCTTTTAGGAATTGGTAGGCTCGATTTTTAAAGATCCCTAAGTTGTAACGTATCGGAAATGTTGCCGCAGTAAGCTGATTCCAGATCTTCGTCGTGCGAGGAAAGAAGTTATGTTTCGAAGTTTATGGTATTAAACTAATGAACTAATAGAATTTCCTTGCTCACTCGCGACCTTACGATAGCTAAGCTTATGCAAAATATGCGTGTTCATGCATGCATGCGTGTATGTGTGGAGGTGGAGGAACTGCATGAACACGCATATTTTGCATAAGCTTAGCTATCGTAAGGTCGCGGGTGAGCAAGGAAATTCTTTTAGTTCATTGATATGGACCTCCGCAAAGTAACGCCTGATTCAATAAGGTATTAAACTACTTATTCGTTTTTCTTCCACGTAATTCTAATAGATTAGATAAACGGCCGCGGATTCCTTCGAGCGGCGGTAACACAGCCGTTCTTAATACGAGTATGGATTCAGAGCGCTTACAAGTTTTAGTAAACTTGAAAATTACATTAATTCCACATGAATATCGATGTCTGGGAAGTTAAATTATTGAATTATTCATAAAGGCCCTTCGTTTGTATTCAGATCACAATAAGCCGGAGTAACGGACACGTCTGTAAACCTCGACGGTTGCCGAAACCCCAAATAAAGCCAGACAGATCCGGACCTATTTACATTGATTTCATGGCGGAAGCGCGCGACAAACCATTGACACACTGCCACTCCGAGGAACCGACGGCTATATTTAGGGCAAAATATTGATGCGGCGACAACACGCGAGAAGCTGCGCTCTAGAATGGACGCCTATTGGTAAAGTTGGTTTTAAAGCACAATAACAATCTTTATAGAACAATGTTTTTAAACGAAATTGGAATATGAGGTTTTTCATCGGAATTTATGATTTAAAATGTAACGAACAGTGTATGGAAACATTTGCCAACCGCAATAAAAAAATCCTGAAAATTTTCCAGGCGTGCCGAGTTAACCTGCTGCATCCGGTATACATACATAATTATATATTTTTATATTTATTTATGCAGCTAATCGCTGTCAGTGTGATGCAACAGTAGGTCACTGATTTGTATATTTAAAAAAAACGGAGCATATATAAGATCCCTTCGTTAACCCTCTGTATGATTGTCTGTGCTTTCATTTTTATAGATTCGGGTTTTCTAGAGGTCGGGATTAATATCAAGTTTTCGCAATAAATAACTTTGTTTTATAGAATCACTATGAATGCAAAGTTAATAATAATAATAATAATTTATTACCAAAATATTTTTTTACATTATCCACTTAACTAAAACACTACTTCCTAAATAGGTACAACCTGTGCTTTAGGATAAGCAGCGCGTATTTTATTATAAATATTATAGGTTTTAGTTAGTTTTTAGGTTATTATAAATAAAATATTATAATTATTTTTAATTTGTTTTTAATTTTGCATGGAGCATTTAACGTAAAAAATATGTTTAATTTAGTCGGCACGATGTATTTTTTTTCTCTAATTTTCATCAAGGTAAAACTATAAAACTATATTTATCTTCTTCGAACAAGGTAACTTTTAAGATCATCCTCACGTAAATTCTTAATGAATGAAGTAGTTCTAATTAACACAAGCTGGCTCCTTTGTAACGAAATTCAATAAATTACTCACGCGTCTTCTTTGCAGTTTTCATCACTTCGTCAAAAGAATCTAGAGCACCATCAGGTAGGTACCATCACGTGCGTTTGTAAATCTTAAAACTAAAGTAAAACTAAAACTAAGTATTTAATAAATAATTGGTAGCTTCGAACATATGTATATTTTATTCTAAACCTGCCGTCTTTCTCGTTAGAAAATAAACAAATGATTAAGTAAATTGAAAATGCCAGCGTCACATGCACTAGGACTTTGCTGGATTTTTTGGAATAAGGCACGATGTAAAACAATAGTTTCCGTAAATATTTGTTAAAATAATCTGTAGGTGAAAAACAGATGATGTTATGGTTTTATTACCTAACAGATGAATCCAGGGATCACCTCCTTTTTACTGATAAATACATAGGAATTATTCGTTAGGAATCGAAAAATTGTACATCAAATTTGCTTCATAATGTTGGTTTAGGACGAAAACTAATGTAACGAGAGGAATATTCTAACGCGGCATAATTTCGGTAACCAACTCGTTTGGCAACAGGCAAAAAAGTAATTAATAAGGCACCTCAGCGCGAGGCCGAGGGGATGTTTGCAGTGAGTAATGGCTCTGTAACATGACACTATATAATAGATGAAGCCACGCATATGGCTACGGAAGAACCCCGCGTTGCTCTAAGCTACGGAACGAATACGACACGATTATAACTAGCGTGGATACTTGTACTTATTCAGTAGTGGAACCTCGTCTTCTGTAATTAACACGAGAGTGAGGATTTCCTGACAGACGAAATATCGCTAGATGGCGTAAGTATCGCGAGGGTCGTTTGACGTTACAGTCTTGCCTGCAATTACCTTGGGTGCAACCCCCCAAATAAAACCCTAGACCTTTTGTTCTTGTCATCAAACCCAAGGTCGGTAAATGAGTCATCGCCCGTACTGATAGTGCTGCGCGCGCTGCTGCTGCGCACGCTGCTGCAGGAGGTCCTGCGCACGCACGTCAGTAACATGCTGCGGAGGGGGAGGGCGGCGGGGTGCTGGCGCTACCAAGAGCGCAGCCAGCGGTATCGGCAATGTTTGCCAGTCGCAAATGTGATAAGGTATGTCGCACGGAATTACGAATATCGTTTAAAGCCCTCAGTTGAAATAACTCTCGTTCGTAATTCCTTATTTACCGCTCTTAAGACACAATGCACTATTACCAATAGCATACATGGTACTAGTGTCAAAGTTGTCAACGAACCTCACGATACTAGCGCCATCCAGTCATACAAACCATCATGACCTTTGGCATTCAAATATCGCGTAATGCAAGGCCAAGAAATATGACTGTATGTAAAATTCCCGGTCTTTTGTGGTGTACAGTCGAGTTCATAAACTTGTGAGCCAAAAAATCAATAGATTCAGATATTTTAGATCAAATGCTTGCTCACAAGTTTATGAACTTGACTGTACATGAAGACTATTATTGCTCAGCTTTATTATGTCTAATGTCAAAATACTTAAATTAATTAAAGAGCAAAAGAAAAGGTATATTTAAATAAGGTAAATATTTCTAACTTGGCATCTTATTTGAACTAAGCACTAAGGCTTATTCTTCTTCAGCCTCCAGAAGCTCAACTAATTTAATAAAGCTTTCAGCATTTCACGTGAACTAAAAACCCTTTCTAAACAACTACAGACCTTTTAGTAAAGGAATCCACAAACGAACTGCAAAATAAGCATAAAGAATTCGTTAACTCTCAATACTCTTAGCATAAGCGCTGACGTCGGAAAATGAAACAAACTGAACTCCACGTAAATACTGAAAGTGCTACAACATGCAAAATACCCGTTAGTAATTCCTGGCTTCCACTTCGGTACACATTAAATTTAACTTTTAAAATGCCCTCATACCGAGCACTTAGAGCACAGATAAAATTTAAAGTTTTTAGATTTATAAATGTGCTCTTTGTTTTCAGGTTGTTTTACTCGTACTGATTTCATAATGTGCCAAGTGCATTCTATTGCCGTTGCAGTGTCTTTAGTTTTTGAGTTAGCAACACTAACAAATAAATTGTTTACACTTTCATGATTTTTACATAAATAATTTTATAGTGCTTGTTATAGAATAAAAAGAATAAAGATATTTTGACTTTGACTTTGAATGCACTAACTTATACACTGACAATATTAGGGGATGCTGACAGTAATTATCTTTAATTAGCTCCCGATATTTCGATACAGGTAGACTGGAAAATTTTTGGGTGATTTCAGGTTTCTTTATTTAATTTTACTACATTGATATGTGGCGTCCACTGCTGAGCTCTCCTATGAGTAATAAATTGGCTAATGGCTCCTCTCCTCCAATCCCTCATAGAATCAAAAAGTGGGCCTTCGATACATAATGTTGATAACCTTGCGTCCTTTAAACTTCTAACATTGAAGTTAACCGCGTATGTTACGTGAGTTTATTAGTGATAAATTGGCTAATGGCTCCTCCAATCTTTCGTAGAATCAAAAATGGGCCTTCGATAAATAACGTTGATAACTTGCGTCCTTTAAACTTCTAACATTGAAGTTAACCGCGTATGTTACGTGAGTTTATGAGTGATAAATTGGCTAATGGCTCCTCCGATCCTCCATAGAATCAAAATTGGGCCTTTGATACATAATGTTGATAACTTGCGTCCTTTAAACTTCTAACATTGAAGTTAACCGCGTATGTTACGTGAGTTTATTAGTGATAAATTGGCTAATGGCTCCTCCAATCTTTCGTAGAATCAAAAATGGGCCTTCGATACATAATGTTGATAACTTGCGTCCTTTAAACTTCTAACATTGAAGTTAACCGCGTATGTTACGTGAGTTTATGAGTGATAAATTGGCTAATGGCTCCTCCGATCCTCCATAGAATCAAAATTGGGCCTTTGATACATAATGTTGATAACTTGCGTCCTTTAAACTTCTAACATTGAAGTTAACCGCGTATGTTACGTGAGTTTATGAGTGATAAATTGGCTATTGGCTCCTCCGATCCTCCATAGAATCAAAAAGTGGGCCTTCGATACATAATGTTGATAGCTTGTGTCCTTTAAACTTCTAACATTAAAGTTAACCGCGTATGTCACGTGAGTTTACGCCGTTAGAAGCATAATTTTTAGTGCAGCCTATCTCTGGAAAATGCGGACAGCCGCAAATTTTCCATACTGCTACCTTCTAGCCTCAGCGGGCGCGCCCTAGAAATTTATTCTTATGCCATGTGAAATTCTACTCAAATGCCGATGTTGATTTTGTTATAACTTAGCTAATTGATTCATAACTTAAGTTTTTATCTTTAGATTTCAAACAAAGCAAAATATTTTATATGACACATCCTTCATCTTTCACATTGTTCATATCTTAATGATAAGGTACAATCAATCAATAATTAATTAATGAGATTATATCATTAGTTAATAGGTAAAGTCACTCTTTATCGTGTTATTGTGACTCCTAACTACAGTAACATTGATGTCATTGTGTGTACAACTTACCTATTTAAGTTGAAAAATTGCTATACCTATTGGTATTTATACCTATTATGATACACAGAGAACGTGTCGACGTATGTGTCGATATTCACTCTCTCAGATTTACACAAGCCGTATTAACTAAATAGCAGGTTAAAATAATAAGTTTGTCTCATTAAAGCCCAATTTTCAGTTTTGTTGGCGTAAACCATCCGTTACCAAGGCCGGCCCGCCCATGCGACAAACTCGGACAACAGGCGAGGAGAGACATTATTATTACTAACCTTGGTCTCTTTTACACGCTGGACACCTATTGTACCTGTAATATGATCATTATAAAGTTTTAAGGAGAGTTGCTCATAGAATTATGCTGAGTCTAAAACGTTTTTAATTGTTCATGAACTTTTTTGTAAATTAGTTTTTTTTAATTGCTAACGAAAGGTAGCACATAGTTTGTAACGTAGTAAAAAAAAGTTCGAATAGGACTCCACACGAGGGCACCATTCGGATAAGGAACTCTAAAATAAAAATAACAGTATGCTCCTTAATTTAGGAAAACAAAAAAAAAGATAAGTGGCTGAAGTGATCATTAAAACATAGATCATACTCCTCAAACTGAACAACATTAGTTCAGCGACTTAAATAAATAGTATTTTAAGTTTTATTACACTTTTAAGTAAGTTATTTTTTGATGTTTGTAGCGTGACAGGCGACGTCAGTTGTGTTCTAGGATGGCGTACATTGATAGCAATATTTCATTTGTATGAAAAAAAGGAAAATTCAAAGACTCCATTAGTTTTAAAAGTCGGTGAACTAATGTTGTTTAGTTTGACGAGGACGATCTATTCTTTATTTTTTGCTCGTATTACAGGCCACACCCGGTATAGATGTACTACCTACGGTTGTCTCTTATTGCGGCGTGGAGATAGGATCCATCCTGGGGGAACGACCGGATCAAATTAATTGTTCTATCTAATGAAGCTTACTGTGTAGACAAAATACGTATCTCTACTTCCTTCATTTTTTGCTTGTCGAGATTAAAATAGTTGTTACCTTGATTTGATGGGATAAGATTGTCTATTCGAACTTTAATGGCTAAACCAACAATTATTTTTAAATCCACGTAAATCCTGACCGACGGATTGGTTCGAAACATGTCTGGCCTCAACTGATACGTGAGTCACCCGTACCTTGTTTTAATAAAAAGTCCTAACTGACTTACTCATAACATAAACACAGTCCTTGAAACCGAGCTGAAATCTTGATATAAGGTTTCCATTTATAATGTTAACTGTGAATAACGATAGATTTTACAGTATTCACACAGGATAGGGTAGGGATAGGATAGGGAGTTGAGTTTAGGAGTATATATATTTATAGGATAAAATCATCATCATCATCATAAGCTAGAACTCATGAACCATTTACTACATATAGGTAGAGTCATTCACGATGACGCGTGCCGTGGTTCTTATTACAATGTCATTAATGTCTAATTTTGTAAAAATCACGCGTCTTCGTGGATGGCACTAGGTATACCTACTACTATTTTACAATTTACTTTATACCTAAACGTAAATTATAACTTCTGAATGTGTGTTTACAATCTATAATATTCCGTTACAGTTCGCAAATTTATCAAGTGGACGGGCTTCAAGATGGCGGAACTCTAATTGGTTCAGTTGGGCGATCTCCAAGTCGTCACAAACAGACTTGCACCAAATCAACTAAATTTAACGTTAATACCCACTTCCCTACTAGGTACCATGTATCTAGGACACTGTTTAATAATACTTGATAAAGCTCGCCTGGGAAGCTACGGTACACTTAATTAAAGTGTATTACTCGTATACTGGCTAGTAGGTTTACGATTTGGTGTGTCGCATTTAACCAAAAGAGGTAATCAAACCATTATTGGACCTGGTTGATGGCCAGTGCCATCAAATTCAGACTCTCATTAGTGATTTGTCACTTGACCTCCTCGATCCTGGAGGTGATTTAGCCGAAACTGGTATGTTTTCAAAGAATCGGTTTAATAGATGTCCCTTAATGTGAGATGGATCCTGGAGGTGATTTTGTCGAAACTGTATTTCTTCCATGAATCCAATTAATGGGCATTTCTATCTACCGTTGTGCCCTGAATTTATCTCTTCGATTTCACACATTTTTCTTAATAATTTTCGTAACAAAACGGACATCCATACAATATTTTGGGGACACATCTGGAGACCCTGTTTTCAGGTCGGAATCATGGACTGAGTGTACCTTCCAAATCTTGTTGAAACCGGAGAGATAAAGTCAGGATACAACGGTAGATAGAAATGCCCTAATAGGTGTCCCGTAACGTGTCCCTTAATGTGAGAAAATTAAAATTACCTAGTTATTCTATCCTCAAGTGAGGACCGGGGGATCCAGGAGATTAATACGTAACTTTTTAGCGACAGTTTTCTTCGTCCCCTACACATGAAATCAGGCCGTTATTACTATTAGTATTATTTTTTTCATAAACACGTAGGTGTTAGACGCAGTGCTAAGTGATGCCTAATATTTGAGATAAACAAATTGCGCAACTAATCGTCAATTAACGAAATAAATCTTATGACTAGCACAAAAAGGTTAAGTAACGGCCCAAAGCAATGATTTAGTCGTTAATGTCGGCATTTGATTTTAACGGACCATTAGCGGCCACCCGTCACGCTTAGCACTTTTGGTTGCAGATGGTCCCAAAGAAGCGATTTGTCGTTATTAATTTAGTGCGACAAGATTATAGTAAATGCTTTTTCATAAGGAGTACAAAGAACGTGTTGTAATTGAGGGATAATGAGTAAATATATGCAAGTCCTTTACCGCCGAATTTACGTGAAAAGATCACACTTTTATTTTTTAATGAACATTGCTGGAGTGCTACTAACTTACTAAAATAGAATTAGACTGTAATTAATTACTGCTACGAAATGCTTGTCTGAGTTGGTAAGGATTGGTCCTTGATCACGACTACAGCATCGCCCTGTTTTTAATTAAAAAAATCCCCCACGATAAAAAAGAACTTTAAACAAATAAACATTAAACATTAACTACATAAACACACCAACCAGACTAACACTGTCTAAGTATAACTGAGATAAACATTATACTTAATTTATTGATTCAAACGTTACTTTGCAGAAGTCAATATCAATAAACCACAAAATATTTTAATGGAAAAGCAAGGAAACGTAATGTTGTTCATATTAGGGAGCAAATTGCCTCAACGTGTGAAGAAGACCAATAAATAGAGCAAGTTGTCTTATGAGTTTTTAATCAAAACAGGAGTGACCGTACGTAGGTATGGCAACATTTCAATACAATGACCATGACATACATAAGTCGTTAATATTTTTTTTCTTTTAAATTTGAATACGCATTATACAACCTATTCCAACATTTCATAGGTAAAATTAAATAAACGCAGAATACAAATCATGGCATGGTGTGAAAGCGAAGAGACACTGTACAGAACTATAAGTACCTAAATGTTCCTAATTCCGAAGCGGCAAATCTGTAAAGATAAATGTTCTACTGAATATTATAGTAACAAAGAACCTTTAGTAGCGAAGCCTTCCGTGATTAATGTATGCAATACCTACTTGAACACTACCTTCCTTAGGAACAATTTATCACTTCCTAGCTTCAGTTTTAGATGAGAAATATTAACATCATTTTGCTGGAAACCTATCTTTTTCAAATCCGTCGTTCTGACACAATATTCGAATACATCACACTGGAAAAGCAATAAGCGGATATTTGCATTTTCTATCCAAGCCTTGACAAAATCGTATATGTTAGTAAATCTAGCTTTATCCGCCAGAAGAAATATGACGTCAATCTTTTCTCGTCATTTTTTATATACGTCTACAACCTTTAAAGTAATGAAGTCATCTTAAATTTTCTTTTCATATAAAATGACGTGTTTTGATATGGGATCTTTTATCTTTTCAGGTAAACCGAATGAGCAATTTGTTGGAAAATAAATCGCGCGTTAGTAGGAACATGTAAGTAAGTAGCTTAGTAGAAGTAAAACTTATTATGACGTCAATAAAAACAGTAAGACTCTATTCAAAGAAATATGTAATCATCTTTTTTAGTAGAAAAAGTTAATTTTTTATCACAAAATTATATTTTTTCTAGGAGCAAAAAATTTTTTCAGTACTTAATATTAAAAAAAAGAAATAAAATCAGTCAATTTAAATAATGATAATTTTTATAGTAAACTCGTAATTCAACTATCAGTCATCGTCAGACTATTATACATTAGTTCCACTGCTGAGCACAGGCTTCCTATCACAATCGAGAGCTTGAGCTGTCGTCCCATGAGACCCAGGAGACAATCGGGAACTTCTTACAAACCATAAATATTATTGTCCTTCACCGAAAACTGACGGCAAATTTTCAAAATACTAAGCTACCAACCACAGCGTAATGAGCGCATTGAAAGTCCTTAAGTCCCTTGAACTGATTGTTTTTCCGTCTCCGATATACAGCTTTCTATTTGCAGCGCTAATTACTGATTATTTCTAATTTAATAGTTATTAACGTTGTGGTAACGACTTGAGAGTTATTTTATGCTATCATTATTTTACCTGGCTGCCATAAAAATCTTGTGCAATCTTACTCTCTGACTACTCAATTCACTTAAAAATATGGCTTCAAGAAGGTTTCTAGAAACCACATGGTGTTTGAAGAACAAAGGGGACCATCCACTTTTTTCATTCATAATTATTCATACTTTCCATTGTTATTCAAAACAAGCGTCTTCCAGCGTGATTACGGCGACGCCCCGAGGGACATAGATAATTCCTTCTTTAGAAGACACTACGGCGCAATGAGGAAAATTAACACATCGCCGATGTACGATCATCCAAGGACCTACGCATTTCTATAAAAATCCTATTTATTCTTATTGTCTTCGAAAATTATTCAATCTCAGCAAAAAAACACTTCAAACTTTGCCCTGGTAAGAACACTTCCCCCTTCTATAAAATAAGATAATAATATTCAAATTTGTTTTTACGTCTCTTCGTCACAAGCTAAAAAAAGTTTTCCAAAATAGGATTAGGAAGGATTAGCTGCTCGCGAAAACATACAATTCTACTATTGCATGTAGATATGACGCACACCAGTGAAACAAAATATAGATACGTTTGAAACTTTCAAGTATGTAGGCTTTTTATTATCTCAGGAAATCGCAAGACAAAACAGTGTCGGAATAAAAGTTTACCTTGATGAAAGCCCCTACTCCCATATGTTACCGCTACTAAAATATAAAATACACATCATTGTTATTAAAAAAATAAAGTAGTAATGATTTGGCACTTAATTTGGTTATTTGTGACATATATGGGTGTAACGATAGTCGCTTATAGATAAATTTTAAATCGGTAATCATCATTCAATACTGCGCGTGCAATCAATCCAGCCTCTAAAGTAAATCAACACTATTCAATGAGATTAATTAATTGCCCTTTAACAATAAACTGTTCCGAATAAATTGATTCAGATTTGACTTCGGAATTCACGTTGATTGGCTTTTGGCGACAAAATGGCCAGGCTTAACGGGCTTTTGCGGTGGTCAGGCCGTGAAAGTGAATTATACGCGAATGAAAATGAATAATAAGTAACTTTGCTCAACCAGCTGCTGTACCAACAGAATTCTCACTTTACTTTGCAGTCAAACTGTCAAATTAACTTACAACTTTCGGGTACGCAAACAAAATGCAATTAATGAAACAATGGTCGGCTAATTTTCATGTCTGCATTACGAATAAAACGTTAATTTAAAAGTCCTTTGCGGGAACAATTCTTAAGAAAGCGAGCTCCTTTCAATAATTTCCTGTTAATTACCATCGTAATTAAGATGAAACGTCTGTTTTGCTTTTTATGGTTTTGAGAATAGGAATTGGAAAAAAAAACTCTTATTTCATTATTCATTATTCATTGTCAAACACGGCTTTCTCGAACAACATTCAAATTTGCTCGTTTTTAGAGTTCCGTACTCCGCTGTCTGTCCATCTGTCTGTCTGTCTGCCTATCCGTTCGTCTATCACAGGGCTCTATCTCTTGAGCCGTAATAGTTAGACACTTGAAATGTTCACAGATTATGTATTACTGTAGCCGCTATAACGAAAAATATCAAAAACAATAAAATTAATATTTAGGGGGGCTCCGAATACAACAAACGTGATTGTTTTGCCATTTTTTGCTTGATATTAATAACGGTAACATGTAGACGCTTAAATATTCACAGAATCTTTAGTTGTATAATCACTTTAAAAATAAATAATTAAATTAAAATAAAATACATACTTAAGGGGGCTCCCATACAACAAACTTGTTTTTTTTTACCGTTTTCTTGCTAATTTGTAATGCTCTAGGTATAGATAATGGTACGGAACCCTTCGTGCGCGAGTTCGACTCGCACTTGGCCGTCTGTATTTTTAAATTATGGGTATTTAATCATAATCTGACCACCAGTCATAACTACCCAATGAGGGTTACACTGTGACAGACTAGTAGGCGCTAATATCGTGAGATCCCTTTGACAACTATGCGTCGCGTTTATGATTGGTTAAAAAACTAAATGAGCCAATCACAAGCAAGACTGACCCCTAACAGAGTTGCCTGTCAATAAAGTTTTATATGCCTGTCAATATGTTACTTATTAGGTAGGACACAAATAAATGCTTAACGGCACAGTTTGTAATGAAAACGTAAAATAAATTAACTAGAATGCTTGTTCTTAAACCACTAATTCACCTAAGTCAAGATAAAGCGACGACTCGCCGTATAGGTAATGGCCACAGAAAGAATACAAGAGCATTTTTCTACTATCAGCGTACATGATACACACAGCTTGTTAAGATTTTTTTACATGTATAAAATACTTCACAGCGCTGGGTGTGGAATGCATTGAGGTAAAAATGGCTATTATGCTCAACGAGAAAGATACAGGATAAAATATGTGTGTCTAGTGCAAATAAGGTTACATTACACTCTCTTCTGCTGTAGAAGGTGGCAACAGTGCAGTTTTTAGTTAAAGTTATTGCCTGGCTATGATTTTTCACAAACTATTGCAAATAAGTTTTCTTGAAATCCTCTCATGTACATAATTAATACAACAAAATTATTACCGAGTATTACAAATTTAATCAGGAATATTATATTTCGCCATTAGTTAAGAAAGTCCAAATGATCCACCCCTACAAACATTTTTACAAACTTACCGCCTATTGCTTGCCTTGTTTTTTTTCTCTATGCGCCTGTTTTCTGATCTTCTGCTTACTGTATGATGTTCAATGAAGAGTTCATTGTACTGTATTATTATTGTTAGGTATTGTTGGTACGGGTTTCCAATCACGGGCCCAAGGGGACTCGGTTATTTGAAAGGAATTCATGGGACCGAAGCCAACATGAAAGAAAGAAAAGCCTTTGGTACCATAAAGTAAGATGGGACAACAACGGAGATCTATATCCCCAATATACCATTTAGGATATGCTAGCGGCAGTACACCGCAATTGCCAAATTTGTTGGCTTATTTATTATTATCATTATTACCTATATCGATTTCTTTAGGTACCTACGTCTATGCTTAGGGAGCCCTCCGTCTGGGCGTTTTCGTGTACAGATGTTCCTTTCTTTTTTTTTTCAATTTTGGAAAAAATATTATGGCTTTTCCTACTCAGATTCAAGAGCTCAATCGATTGCGATAGTTTAAATAAATGTCCCTATTTTTTCATACAAATTGTATGAGTCAGTTTTGTTACGCCCATACTGAGTGTATGAAAAATCGTAACAAAACTGATATTTTTTGGAGTTATTTTTTTAAACTTTCGGAATCGATTGTGCTCTTGATTCTGAGTAGGAAAAGTAATATTTTTTCTAAAATTAAAAAAAAGAACGGGACATCACGAAACACACGAAAACGCCCCTCTGTCATGTCTTCCGCATGAATGTTATAGTTAGTCTATTTATGTTTGCTGTATGTATTGTATTTTGTGATTGCTCTAATCTGCTGTAAATTGCACCACCTGCCAAATTCTACATCCTTGCTACTACCTATAAATACAACAGTAAACTTACCAAAAACGGCAATCAAAGATTGTAAAGTGCAAAGTTGTCTAAAAATGCCCAAATAATACATTTCTCAGTCGTAATTGAAAAAGGGTCCATTATTCATATTCTACTTGATATATAGATATGAATTGTCATTCGCATCACTGAAAATTGAATCGCATTCGTAAAATGCCAAAGGTTATCAAAGCCCTCTGAAATGCGCCAAAAGCTCTGAATGTTTTTACGCTTCTCATGTCATAACGTTTTTGTGACACTTTAAGAAATGAACACAAAACAGCATATCCTTTTTAATTTCAATTTCATTATGGATTTAATATTATAACATCGAAGTGGATTATGTATTTAAATGATTCTTAGGTATGCTCCAAAGTGGTGCAGAATTAAGTGATGAGAAAAAGCATTAAGTAATTTACCTAATATTTGATGTTTTCGCAATTAAGAGAATTAGAAGAACTTAAAGACTGGCCATTAGTATCATGTATCCTTGTGAGCTACTGAAATAGCATATCATTTAGGTATGATTACTTTATTTTTGTTTTTGGTCTTACACCAACTATACAGTGACTCACAACACTTATTCTAATACGGCTTTCACGTTCACGTCTTGTCTGACAGTCAGTTATGTTTCGTTTTTTGTTTTCTCCTACTACCGTTTTTATTCAAAACCAGAATCAATTATCACAGTTATCATTAACGAATTAATCCAGAGAAGTACATAATTAGAATAGTTTTAATCCCAGAAAATTGCGTAGTTCCACAGCTTTTTACCCCTTCAGAACGGTATTTTCGAATAATATGATTTCAAAAATCAATTTACCGGTCACTGATCCTCTTACTACGGAAACAGGGTTAGATCTATAACCGATCCACAAAGCGCAAGCGACGGCACGCGGCGCGAACAAACACCGCGTGTTAACGAGTTCGCAGTTGACGCGCTGCGATGATGGATGGGGAAACACATTTCTAACCTAAGCTACCTGCTGTTTAGTTGGCTTGTGGATTTGCAAATGCAATTTAAGAATTTGAATTCAAATGCTTAGGTACAAATAAAATTTTAGTACTTAACACAATAATTAAAATTAGACTAATTTAAAAATATTAATAAAAGTAAAACAAACTAATAACTAAAATATAACTATTTTTTTAAAAGTATCCCCCCGCGTCATGGACCCAAAGATGCTGGCAGTATTTGCTCGCTGTATAGCAATGCTGATACGTTGTGCGATAATAGTTTTTATTAATTTTTTATTTGTGTACAAGATATAGTTTTTCAAAACGTTTCACTTTTCTGAAGCGCTTATATGGTTTGTTTGTTTGTTTGTTTATACTCTTTATTGCACAAAAAGGAAAAACAAAAAGGTTACATAAATTAAAGTAAAGTGTTAAGTACAAAGACGGGCTTATCCCTGCAGGGATCTCTGCCAGTCAACCTTTGAGTGGTAGAGGAGCAATCAAAAAACATTTGAATAAATTTATATGCATATGTAAACCTCAAATACCTAACTATATACAATATATATATATATATATATATATAACACATATATAAAACATTAATATATCTATAACTAAATATAAAATAAAAAACATAAATACACACATTTACGTACAATACATAAATAACACAAGTATAAAGGATAATTACTTACTAAATAATCAAGGAACTATAGTGTGAGCCACATCTTCTTCAATATATTTTCTATTTAGCTCGCTAAACGATGTCAAAGTAATAATCCGGTTACAAAATAAGTGCATAAAAGAGCAACATATTCTTAAATTTCTCCGTCGCCTTCGTAACTGGATAGTCCTTTAGCCAGCTTTGTGCACCCTTAATGGCCCATTAGGACTGCGCCCGAGTCGACACCTCGCCACGTCGTTTGTCACGCCGAAACCGCAAAACGACCATTCGTATACCGTTATTAAGAACACATCACACGCAGGAACAACCTGCTGGAAAATGGGGATGAACCGACGTTTTTTGAAAGTCGAATATTTTGAATCACGTACTACTGTGTACTGAACTTTTTGGCAGTCAAGGACGCAGTTCGATTTAAATTTCCATAAGTACCACCTAAAACTAAGACTAGAACTAGCACTAAAACTATGTTACTTGGTACACAGTAGGTATTGTGCATGTATTATTTATCTTTATAAGCATGTTTATCCGTTATGTTCATGTCAATAATATAAATTAATGGCTGATGGATGGTTTTCCAACGGCCGCGCCGAGTATCCGAGAACGACAATAGCGAGAACGCCATAGCGCAGATCATGGTTGATTTTCCGTTCGAGCTTACTGAATAGGAGCCACGGATTGGCTCGAAACATGTCGGGCATACCTACCTCAACTTAATATGTGACTGTAGTGTATCTATATTAATAATAGTTTGTGTCTCACGGTAATTATAATTTAAATGGAATTTTATATATACAATAGATACATCATAATATTATGTAGAAACAAATAACAAACTATGTAGGGATCATGAACTTTTTAAATATCTCGGTATTTTCCAGTCCGTCACTCTTAGCTAAGATCATAGATAAATCGATACGTTTATTAGGCGGACGTAATTCAATATACAGAGTTATTGGACTAGCAAGCTGTAATCCAGCCTCTTGTCTTAATATACGTGCTCGGAAATCTAAGTAGACAACTAAGCAGCCTCCACACTTTTATTGTGCAACTTTGCACGAAGTTGGGCCGTTGAAACTGCTTCAGTACTTATTCCCTGTGACCGGAATATCTTCACTCTGGAATGGCTTTATAACTTTTTTTAGTTCAAACTTTTCCCATATCAGAACTTGATAACAAAAGGGTCTTTTAAACGCTTGCATGAGAAAATGGCAATCAAACAAGTGAGGAAGCATTATCCCAATGAAATATTTGTATACCTATACCTACCAACGTAGCACAGCTATTTGCGGTTTTGACGCTTTGGACCAGATTCGAAAAACGCCAGATTCGCGGAACGCCAGATTCGCATAATGCCAGATTTTCACATTCGCAGAATGCCATTTTCGCATAGTACCAGATTCGCAGAACGCCAGATTCGCAGAATGCCAGATTCGCATAAACATCAACCCGGCCTATAAACGTCCCACCGTTGGGCACAGGAACTTCACACACACCATTGAATTGCTTCGCAGGTTTGTGCAGGTTTCCTTCCGGTGTTTTAAGAAGAAATTTTGAAACCAAGAAGTTTTGAGATCTGGGAATATTGATAAAGAGGTAATTTAGTAGTTATAAGCCCAAAACCAGGAAAGAGCCATCATAGGAAACAAAATAGCAGACATTTTAGGAAGGAGACCTTTGATGGAAGAAGGCCATTTTGAGAAGCAGACATTATAGACAGTACGAGCCTGAGCCGAAAATGGTATATAATACTGACAAGAAACGAATCTGGCATTTTGCGAATCTGGCATTCTGCGAATCTGGCGTTCCGCGAATCTGGCGTTTTTCGAATCTGGTACAAAGCGTCAAAACCAAGAAGAAGTTAAAGCATAGCATTACCGCAAAAATCACCTAACGTGTCCGTTCACTCCAACGATTGGTCACTTCTAGCTTGAAACAAGTTTTAGACTCCATGAAACAATTAACATTTACAAAAGATACCTTTTCAGAAAGTAAAAAATAATATCAACAGGGAACTGTGGCTGTATTGTCTAAAGCCGAGTTTAGACTTGCAAGAAAAATCATGCAAGTTGCATTACATTGCGAGACCGTAAAGCCAAGGAGTTTGTAGTGGTCAATCGAGCACCGCAATGTAATGCAACTTGCACGATTTTTCTTGCAAGTCTACTCTCGGCTTCACGCTCTGACGTTCGCAATCACATTCACCCTCCATTCTACACAATGCAATATAAGATGATGCATAATTAGAAGATCATGTGCCCAAATGGTTGTCTGGAAGAGATCGCTTTTAAGCAATAAGACCGCCTATTGTCTACCCTAAATTTCTGTCTATGAAAAAAAATATTACTGATTTGGGGAGTGCAATAAAGAATATTTATATTGTGTTGTATTGTATTGTATTGTATTGTATTGTATTGTATTGTATTGTATTGTATTGTAATGCACACACCGTGTGACAGAAAGAAGCGGTGAAGACAATTGTAATTCCAAGTGTGTTAGACAATAGAGCCTAGATACTACGGAGTGCAAAATTCGAACTTCGTATCTTGCCATCCCGCTTATGCTCATACGAGAGTGAGAGGGACGATACGACACGAACTTCGATTTTCGAATTTCGTAGTAGCCCCTCTGATCAAAGCGACATCTCAGCTAACCCATGTCCTGGGCGTTGGCATATAAATTAGGCTTTAGCCCAACAAACCGATGTTATTAATTACAACCCACCTTAGCTACACTCCCTGCGACTCTAATAACAATAAATTGTGACTCAATTACCATAAGATCGCAACTTGGTCACCGGTTTTCAGTGGAAAGTTATGTTATGACCAGAATTTTTCCCGTAATGGATGAACTAGAGCTATTAATGCAGTTTTAGTAACGACCGGCGATGCCACTTTGTGTTTGTTCCACTGAGTTGGCGAATGGTTTTGGCTAGCGCTGACGCTGGGTAACTTAAAGATCATCTAAATCATAATCATCATATCAGCCATAGGACGTCCACTGTTATGGACATAGGCCTCCCCCATAGACCTCCAGTTGCCTCGGTTGGAAGCGGCCTGCATCCACCGCAAACTTGCGACTTAAACCAGGTCATCCGTCCAACTCGTTGGTAGACGTCCTACGCTACGCTTGCCAATTCGCGGTCTCCACTCGAGAACCTTTAAGATCATTCCAGTTGAAATATACAAGGTGTTTATTATTTACACAACTCAAAACCTCAGACAACCCAAAAATATTTTTTATTTTATTTTAGTTTAATGCAATCCCTCCAAAAATCTTAATTATTTCAAATAATATTCGTACGTTTTTCTAAGTTAGTAAATTCTATTTGATTTACCGGGTGTGGCCTGTAATACGAGCAAAAAATTAAAACATAGATCGTCCTCGTCAAACTCAATAACATTAGTTCAGCGACTTTTTAAAATAATGGAGTCTTTGAATTTTCCCATTTTCATACAAATTAAATACTGCTATCAATGTACGCCATCCTAGAACACAACTGACGTCGCCTGTCACGCTACAAACACCAAGCATTTCTCTTTACATTGCTAAATTTAACTTAAAAGTAAACTTAAAACTATAATAACATTTTAAAAACTAATTATTTTTAAAAGTTGCTGAACTAATCTTGTTCAGTTTGAGGAGTATGATCTATGTTTTAATTAGTTGCTCATATTACAGGCCACACCCGGTATATTTCTTAGCTCATAATTTTTACTTGTCAGCTGTGCTTTGACGTTATTTTAAGAAAAAAACTTACAGAAAAACGGCCTGTATTAAATTGGCCCACCTTCATACAAAATTACCTATTACTGCATACATTTTGAGGGCCAGATTTTTTGCCGCTAAGTATACCTAATAGAGGTATGCTACCTCGTTAAGACATTTCAATTGGCATGTTGCATTTGTAAACTTTTAGACGACACAGTAAAAGAGGGACAGAAAACGAAATAAGATTTATAGTATAGTGTAATTAATCCTCCTCTCGATTCTGAACCTTGTATAGAGATTAAAACTATTAATCGAATTACCATTCCTTCAAATACCTAATTATCCAAAATTAACTTGTTGAATAGATTTTTACCGCATAAAATAAGTGATGGGGGAGGCGTATGTCCAACAGTGGACGTCCTACGGCTAATATGATGATGATGACGATGCAATAAGTGATCTAAGAGTCACTTATATCTAAGTCTACCGCCGACCAAACTCGTGTTACACATGATCAAGTTAGGTTACTATGCAAATACCAATTAGAAGTATCTCAAACTAAACCTACGGATTTGAATGTTAATGATCCAATGCACAGTCAATTCCTTCGCTTCTGAAGGTATTCGATTCAAGACATCGGCAATCTGCAAGCACCCGAGATAGTTCGACTTCAACTATCCTTCCGACATCACCTTGTCGGTACCCTTCATATTGAATTACTGTAAGTTTATGCAAATATACAACTCTATCTGCGCCAGCAAGATTGACAGAATTCAGGGCTGTGTCGTCAAATTTGATGCCGGAATATATCTCCTTAACAAATTTAATTTTAATGAATTTTGCCAGGAATTGAATTGCATTTCATTAATTTTGATTTCCAGTGAAGATTATATTCGACGTTTTCAGGGTGCGTATTAATTTATTCAATTTTTCGTCCGGCGTTAAATATTGATGAGTTTAGGCTCAAGATTTGGAAGTTACAATTATTTTTTAGGGACGTGAAACGAATAGATCATAATGACCGATCGATTATCGATGTGCTAATGTAGTCTTATCTTTGTATGGTGTGTGTTATGTTCAAAGTTTATTTTTGGACCAGCTTCTGACTCTTTTTTAAAACTTTTTGTTTAGAACTTTGTTTTATTACTTACAATTAGGACTAAAAGCATGAAATAATTAAAACAAATTAAGAAATCGCGAACGCCTTGCTCGTACAAATTGCAGCTGAACACCAATTGACGAGTGAATCACGTTTTTTCCTTTTAGGTGACGCTAGGGCAGCTAACGAAGCATCTTGGCAAGATGCTGTAGTTAGGTACAACATAATTGTAAGAGTATATAGATAAGATTGACAGTATTTTATAACCATTTTTCCAATTAATACTCGCCGCTAAAAATACTTATCGCAAATATTGACAGGTGTTGCAAATTTTATTCGAAATCTAGACTTATATTATTAGGTACTATCATTTATAACTTAGTTTTATGTTTCCTAAAGCGTTTGTTGTTGTTTGTAAATAATAAAGTCTTCAATAGCAAATGCAAAACCAATAGCAAATGTACTTACGAGTACATCTGCTTTACCATAGCGACAATCGTGACACTAAGTTCCCTAATATTTCGGTGACCTTTTATTCATAGTGGGCCAGCCATTTTATATCATTAAATGGCTGTAATGGCGGTAATAAGTCGACAAGGGCGCATAAACGCACGTCAGCGTTGCTTGCGCGGGAGATTGCTCTCGATCCGTCGTTATCACCCACGACATAGTACGTCTAGACACAGCAACACTTATTTATTACGAATTAACGACTCAATACGGTATTTGACAACGCCAGTATTTGCCAATTATTAAGAAATATATAATGTAGATATGCATGCAGCCAATGTTTAGCGAAGGAAAAAAATAATTCATGCAGATGAAAATTTAATTATAAGAACCATCTTGCTCGCTAATCCTGCCGTGAAGCAACAGTGCTTGCACTGTTGTGTTTCGGCGTGGAGAGTAAGACAGCCGGTGAAATTAGTGGCACGTGAGGTATCCCATCTTAGGCCTCTAGGTTGGCAACGCGTCTGCAATACCCCTGGTGTTGCAGATGTTTATGGGCGGTGGTGATCTCTTACCATCAGGAGACCCACTTGCTCGTATGCCATACAGTCGAATAAAAAAAATTTTTTTCACCCATCACCACTTAAAGCTACACTACTAGATAATTTACAACGATTCGTTTTCCGTGTAACTGTTTTTTTTTTTATTTATTTATTTATATACAGTTTTACATAATAGGTTTTACAAAGTTGGCCACTATTGGAAACCTCTAGGGTTTTAGTAATAGTTGGCGAGATCACGCAGATCAATGCTTTTTACTTTTATTAATTATTAAACATAATATATGTAGCAATATATAATGTAGTAATATATGTAGTATATATATATATATATATATATATATGTAACAGTCCAATCTATACATTTTATAATACAACCTCTGGTCTCATGGTTCACAAGCCATGTAGTGTTTCTTCAACAGCGACTTAAATTTATTGGGGTTATTAATAATGTTCAAGATTTCACTCAACAATTCCTTAGGTAGGTAGTTAAGAATGAGTGGTAGCAAATACTTGTTGGTTCTTCTACCGTAAGTGTTTAACCGGATTATAAAAGAAATTAAGATGCAACGCAAAAAGGTTAAACAAAACGCTAAAGGTGTCTCGTTGAGTGCCTACTTTACTTAAGAAAATCCTCTTATTACTTATTACGCGTCACCGAGGCTCTTCGTGAGCTATATTTTTTTGAAAGAAAAGAAAGAAAGAAAGAAAATACATTTATTTAACGCCATAAAAACAAACATAGAACAAATACAAGACACACATGACGCTAAATAGGTCCCCACTCAGCATAATTAAATTCTTATTTGAATTCCCTTTGCTTCATTTTTCCACGGTTAAATAAGTAAATAATTGAAGTGAAGCCTGTCTTTAATAATGTTTAAGTAACTGTGAGTGTTTCAGACTTATACAACGTCCAATTCGTCGGTTTTTGTTTATTTTCTGTTTCATATCCTAAACTCGAGCTCATTTAAGCTTTAGTTTTGTAAGAAACACAAGGATTTTGACCACTTCCAAATGGCACTTTCTATACTTATGTGATTTCAAATTTGGGCCACACTGAAGCGCTCAGAGCGCCTCTTGTCCACAATTACTAATATGTAGCTAGCTAGTCTTGTCTAGCGACACTGCGGCACTGAGCGTACTGTATCTGTGTCAGCTGTACTAGTGCGCTATCACCACTCGGATTTATCTCCCTGGGAGTTCCTTTAGCTTCCAAATGACTCGCATTACAGCAAAATGGCTTCATTAACTCCGTATATCGACGACTCACGTGCATGCGCGACGCGTCTCCGTTAAGTAATTATCGGGCGCTCAAGTTATATCCAAATACTAGCTTTTGCCCGCGGCTTCGCTCGCGTTAAATTTAGGGTAACATACATTTACTTTCTGCGATCCTTTATTCGTGTTTTGATTGATTTTTCGGAGGATTACATGGAAATACAAATACAAACAGACGTTGTTTTAGACTGATGGTGCAAATTTTGTAGTTCAAAAATCAAGCTTACATCCATCCCAGCCTATATACGTCCCACTGCTGGGCACAGGCCTCCTCTCAGAACAAGAGGGCAGAGAAGAGGCAAGCTTACATACGTAATCAAAATTCTTACCAACTTTGAAACCCTGTTTCGCTGATTCAGAGGTATAATTTTAGAAAACGTTAAAGTACTACGCATTTCTTTTGCCGCGACTTCATGCACGATAGGATTATATCCCGAGAAGTTGTAAAGTTCCCGCGGGACATGAATTACTGTTATGATCTATTTTAATGCTCTTAATTATCGATGAGAGACAAATTGTAGCTTTCAACTATTGAAAGAATTTTGAAAATCTGGCCCGAAATTGAATTCACTTATTTTTATTCTGCGGAAAGTTCGCATTTTTTTTTTAAAAGTACTTAGACTATGTCAATCAGGGATAGTGTAGCTTTCTATTGATTAAAGAATTATTTAAATCAGCTCAGTAGTTTCAGAGATTACCCCACAAATAAAATTGAGTTATTTTCCTATTCAATGGGATTTTCTAAAAATCTAAAAATATTTCCCTAGTACACCTCTGTATTACTTTAGGTCCATCTATGGCAAATTTCACACTGTAGCATGCTGAACGGATGTGTTGCTCTGAAGATGAGCTCTGGTTGAATTCGAAACGCGTCAGTGTAATGTGGTGGTGGTCATGGATAGATTTGTGTGATTTGTGTGTGTTCTTACAGTGTGGAGGTGGAGGAACTGCATTAACACATATTTCATGCATAAAAGTAGCTATCATAAAGGTCGCGGGTGAGCAAAGTAAATGTGTCAGTTCGTTGAACGTACATTTAAAACTTCGTATCAGCCCTTAAGGAGTTCCGTCATCAGCAGACGACCCTGGCTGCATCATCGTGTATTGTATATCATATAAACGCATTGTCAATGAAATTTAACAATTATGTAAAGTTTTTTGTATGTGCCATCAAATTTTGAGGAGTTCCCTTCTACGGAGACGATCCTGGCCAGGATGTCACTGCTAAATTATTGTATTGTTATCAGATTTACATCAGTTTTCCAAATCTCCAGTCCCTAGTATTATTAGTTTAGCTTGTGCGTTTTCTGAATCAGTTGGTATATAAAATCGTCTTTATTCGTTTTATCCCGTGGGATTTTCAAGACTCTTTGAATCAGTTTTTACCTGTTAGTATTACCTACTTGTATGCCAAATTTGATATTTCTAATAATTATAGTTACGGAAATAGGGCCACTTTGAAGTGAAAATATAAATCCCATTTATTCCCTATCCCGTGGGAATTTCGAAAAATCCTTTCTTAGTGCGCGTCTACACCAAAAATTTCAAGTTTCTAGGCCCTGTGGTTTCGGCTGTGCGTTGATCTATAAGTCAGTCAGTCAGCCAGACAGTTTTTCCTTTTATATATATATAATATAATTAAAAACTTAAAAATTTTACTACTGGAAATAGTGCTTCCACGGTATAAAGTTCTATCATTTTACAAACTTTA
Source organism: Choristoneura fumiferana (assembly GCF_025370935.1). Taxonomy (NCBI): domain Eukaryota; kingdom Metazoa; phylum Arthropoda; class Insecta; order Lepidoptera; family Tortricidae; genus Choristoneura; species Choristoneura fumiferana. The sequence goes on from NC_133473.1 coordinate 17,286,665, forward strand.
ATTTTATTTCCAGTGATTGTTTATTTGTTGTGTTGAGACGAAACCTTGCAAGTTAAATTTCACTCACTCTTTTGATTGGATGACTTGAAAAGTAAGGACTTAAACTTAGTTTCGATGACAAATCAAGTAGGATTAGCCACAATTGAAGCCTGGAAAAACAGTATTTATAAATGTTTTTATACAAACAGGTACCATCAGCCAAATAAGTGGTCTATAGATTTTTAAAAAAGTTCCTATCAAATGGATATGTCGCTAAAGTCGAACTTTCAAGTTGACAGACACGTCTATTGGCATTATTGTTTTATGACGTGCAAATGATTAGCAACTTTAGGGTGGTAGACCACATATTTGGCTAATGGTACCTTCTTATTGAAAACTAGCTGCTGCCCGCAAATTCATTCGCGTGCTCACGGAAACTGTACAATTTTCGGAAAAATTATCATAAATATAAAAATAAGAAAGTCTTTTTATTATGCAATAATGGCTGAATGAGCTAAGATGAAACTTGGTGTACAGATAAAAAAAACTGGATTGATACCTAGGAGGTCTTAATGTTCATATTCCCGCCGGATAATATTTTAACTTCAGGAATACAGGGTGCTGTCCAAGAACGATAAAGATGTTGAAGTAAATAACTTCGGCTTTCAAGATGATGTGTTAACTTTAAAAGTGTTTACGCACTAATTTATCAAAAAGTGACTTAAAACCACACAAACAACTGTCAAATCATTCAATTTCAGCGCTACAGTCTATTTATCGTTCCCTCTATTAAGGAAAACAAGCGCTGCCAATGTTATATGAATGATGACGCAAATTAGAGAGATACTTAAGTAACTCCAACAGTTAATTAATTCCTAATGAGCCACTTCCTCCTAATGGAATACAAGTAAAAGAAAAAGAATCTCAGCGGCGCTCAAGTTATTCACAAAATTAAAGAGCTCCAAACTTTTTTTACTGAAAAAACCTTAGCTTGTTCTTGCATAATAAATATTTAAAATTTAACATCTCGCTAACATAATCAGAGGAGTCATAATTACACGAGATTTCGCTCAAGTCGAGGATGTTAAAGTGAAATTGAAATTTTCTGTTATTATTCATAGACCGGAGAGGTTTAGGACGCTTTAAGAGCGGGCGAGCGCGCACATTCATAATTCAATAACGTGTGTCGGGCTGTCCGATGGCAGCTGCAGCCTGTGCCCAATCTAAATCTCGCATAGATAACGTACCCCGTCCAACTGCCGAGAAATTTCACTGTCACAGTACGAGTACAAATTCAATCCGAGAACAGTCTCCTCTTATTTACGTAGCATATCAGGATAATTTATTAAGAAAATGTCTTCAGGAACGTCCGAAGCCGGCAATAAGCCCACGTATCCTAAGGCTGTGAGTGTTTTAAATAATTTCCCTCGACATCAGTGGGGCAATTTGTCAACGTCGGAGGTGTACTCCATGTGATGCGAAGTGACTTTGCCCTTCTGCGCCTGCCCTATTACGAATCTCTGCGCCGACTGGCGATCGTCGACAAGGATTAGGAGGAAATCCCGCTAAAGGACTTTGTGTTGAAAAAGATAGCATTACATTGGAAATATAGGAAAGTCGTATAAAACGTTACTGAATCGGTACGCTGTCTAGAACAAAGACGATTCATTGATTAAATTTGTTTAGGTAGCTTTTCGTTTGTTTCGTTTTTTGGTAATACTTACAAATCTAAAACGGAATCAAAACCTTGAAAAATAAATTATCCACAAACTAAATAAAATTTGAACTGGGGTTTTTTGAGGTAATATTGGTCAATAAATTCAGACCGCGGCCGTCTCGTGTGTGAGGTATGTGTACTATAAACTAACATCGTTTAATCGGCTGAAACGGGTCCAGGTACTTAGTGAAATGAAGCAGCGGCCCGGGTTAACAGGGACGTTGTCGCTGAAAGCTTTAATTGAATGCAATTTGCCTTTGAAAGGTTCGCTGCGAAACTAAAATCAGTTTAAAATTTTATTATAAGGAACTTGATTCTTACGCTATGATTTCAAGAAGTGTTGGCTTTTGATTTAATCGTGTCAAGAGAAGTATATAAAGTGGAAGTAGGTTAGCGCTCGTTATTTTTTTTTCGTAAGTCACTTTTGATTTGTAGTTATTTGTATAGTATGCCACTACAATCGTCATAGGTGATCGTAACAGTGACTGGGGTCGCTTTAGTCGTTCATGGGGATATCGTATGATATTTGCCCCCAATCAAAATAAACAATAAAATGTATATCGCGAGATATTTATATAAAGACAACGTATTTATTTAGTAGTTTGGTGAATTTGAAACGCTACATACGGTTATTCTTACAGACACACAAATATAAATTACTTTCGTGATTTTCACTCATAGTCAAAATACCACAAACGGGACTTACTCGTATCACGCTAAAAGACACGAGTAATATGTACGAGTGTATGTATGTGTATGTATGCACTGTGATGTGATTGAAACGTCGAGGTAAATATTACTCGAGTGTTTTAGCGTGATGAGTCCCGATTGTGGTATTTTGACACACAAATAATTAAGCAGTCTAGGTATTATTCTTGTTCTTTTGTTTCAGTCACAGGGTGAATTATTCTATACTGCCATCAGCAGAAAACCTTATCAAAACAAAACAGATTAAACGAAGCCTGGACATGTTCTCAGACACGCACAAAAACATTTCAACTCAGACTTTTCCTTTCTTCATTGTTGTCAAATACCATTGATAGCCACATCAGCAATATTATATTCGAAAAAATGCCTCTGGTATGGAGGAAACAAAAGTAAAGTACCTACGCTACAAGTAAATTGGGGCCACCCAACAAAGGGGCCCCCCGGGGAGCAATCGGCCCTTTCTTTTCTTTGGTAAAAACCCTAACACATCGACTGAGACTCTTGACCGCCATACCGAGTGATTCATTAGAACGAAACTCCAAAACCCTGTACGAACCGATACGGCTACCGCCAGATACTGGGCGTAAAGCATCGTAGGACAGCTGCGAGACATACGAGTCTCTACCTAATGTAACTAGTAATGTAACTAGGCTGAGCCTGTATCTTGGGGTCCTAGAGTGCATTTCGAGATACAATCATATTCAAAGTGAATTTGCATTATTATCTAGGTAGGTACATTATATGATAAGAAAAGACAAATAGCACATGGAAAATTAGTATGTACCTATGTGTGCATGCGAGTCTGGGCGTGTGTGTGTGTGTGTGTGTGTGTGTGTGTGTGTGTGTGTGTGTGTGTGTGTGTGTTGTGTGACTGTTCATTTGCGTGCGAGTGTGTGTATGTGTGTTTGTGAGACTGTGTACAGATGGGAACAGGAATTAGCAGGAAAGAAGGGCCTCCGTTTCATTATATGATACGGGCACAAGCCACTTTCCCACCATTGACATAACCTTCGCCATTGTGCAATCCCGCATTGTGTTAAGCATCCTAAAACTAGGAAACCGTGTTTAAAGTATGTATTGAAATTCACGGTGAGATGTTGTTTCAAAAAACGCAAACAAATTAGGTGCTCTCACGCTTCTAACAGACGTATCGGTTGAAAAATGCTCTACTTCACACGTCTTTTGGGCGTGTATAAGTACTACATTATTTTACGGCATTGAGTTATTTATATTCTCGTCGTAATTATTTTCCACTTGTTCTGCGGAATGCGTAAAGCAAGCTCCCTCGCCAAATTTAAATTCAGCATGGTTTTGCGGAACGCACTTATTCGTGATTACTGAAAGATTTAACAGCAAAATAAATAACGTTTTATGTAGGCTGCCCATCTTTCTCAGTTACTACTAAGTCATTGTTTATACTAGGTATATCATGTCTTTTTATTTTCTTTTCTCAAAAGACCTTAAGAGCATAATAATCAAAGACTTCGAAACATCTTAGATATGATATCATACAGTTGTTTAAAATAGGTAATATTATTATAAATAGGGATAGTGGTTATAATATTATTGCATCTTTTATAACCCTACGTCGTATTTGTCAGAAGTATGGAGATTCGGAATTATCATGAATCTGCAATTTAAAATTTACAAAATATCAGCAATCACTGAAACAAACATTTGTATTTTCCAAATGGAAGAACTTCGTTAAGCCAAACAGAATTTTTAAAGTTCAAAATCAACTTCCGGAACGTTTTGCGAAAGTTGCGCCAAAATTTAGAAATTGTTTCCTTGCAGCATAAGTCTGTCGTGTGGGCAGGGATGTGAAGTATCTTGTAAATAATGCTGCTCTAGTGAAGGTAAGATTGTCCGGAAGAGTTCGGCTGCTGCTTCCGTTTTGAAATGCAAATATATTTCCCCTTCGTACTCTTATTCTACATCTTTCTTAGGGGTGGAATGTTGTAATAAATATAGCAACTGTCTTTTCTAACTTGTTTATTTAATGTCTCGGAAAATTCTTTTAAAAGAACTCTTAAAGACATCATTCGTCATCTTCTTCTTTAGCCATACGTCTTACTTCTGAGTACGGGTATCCACTCAGATTAAGAGGCTCATATAGAAGACATAATCAAAACTTTTTTTTATGTTCTTGTTTCAAGTATAAATTTAGCTATAAAGTATCATCGAATACCGAGGCCAATGGGGTCAATGCCTGAAAACTGCTGACGATAGATACCAGCCATGCCAATTAAATTTTATGTAAACAGAAAAATAAGACATTTATTTGTATCTAATTTTATTTTTACTTACCGAAATAACTTTCAGAGAGAATTCTTTTCTTCGAAAAACATCAATCGTGAAAAGCGAGATTTGATGTATGCCCGATGGCACACATTCTTTTGATGCAAAACCTAAATGCTTGAAAGACCTTACTTCTTGAATTAGAATAATTGGTAAAGGAGTAGCTGTGACGTAGCGTGAACATTTTCGGAGGCAACCTGGAGAGAGAGGAACGTGAGTGAAGTATGTCTTCGGATGCTATATCTCACAATTCGTTCCCAAAACTTTTGCCATACTCATCATCATCGATATTACGTAAACTATTTAGTCTACATGGTGGGAATCGAGTTGTTACGATGTCACGCCACTGAGCTATTGCAATATAGACTATAGACTTAGTCATTAAATCTGGTTAAATTTGACAATTATATTGTGTTTCGTTTCTTTTCTTTTGTACAATAAAGAGTACATACTGACTGTTTTGAAACTGCTATAGGTAGAGTCATTCACGATGACGCGTGGCGTGGTTCTTATTACAATGTCATTAATGTCTAATTTTGACAAAACAATGCGTCTTCGTGGATGACACTAGGTATAACTTAAAACTAATGGCCATTAGCCCTTTACTTGGAAAAAAGCAGAAAAGAATTTAGTATTTACGAAATTGAAGGAATAACCACATTAATAAAATTAATAAGATATGCGTGTTCATGCAGTTTCTCCAGGTGCAGGTGGAGGAACTGCATGAACACGCATATCTTGCATAATTGAGCTATCATAAGGTCGCGGGTGAGCAAAGTAATTGTTTTAGTTCAATGATATGGACCTTGGCAAAGTAACGCCTGATTCAGTAAATTAAAGTATTTGGCTTACCTACATGTACACATCGAACAGTTTGAAATTATAATTCTCAACAACTCGTGCCGATCTTGAACATACTAAAGCCGCAATGAAATTGATTGATCGAGCATCGGCATTAATGGAGCCCGTGTGAACGTAAATAAATAACGTATTTTCAGGATTTGCTCTACTTACTGTACACACGCTACGCTTCATCAAATAAGGTAGGTACCAGGCTGCCCATAAGAGTTACCTATTAAACTTTCAAACTATTTCAACTTACGTATTTAATTGAAAACCATTTGGTTGAACGATAAATCTTGCACATTCGTACTTTTTTTATCGAATATGTGAGTTGCCTTAGCCTTAGAGTTGTACAACAAACTAAACCAACATTAATCAAGATGAAATCCATATCTAAACACAGTTTTTTTAGTGAATGGCCATTATGTTATTGTCATATAAATACGTACCTAGTTGCTACAGCTATGCTTCTCGTATGAGCGTTACTCGACCCGACGCACATGCATCTGTTTAATTCTCCCTGCGTTGAATGAAGACGTTTATAGTTGCTTATACGCCTTTTACAGCAAATTAAAATGGAGTTTGCACAAAATCTGTTTCGATGCTGATCTGATCTGATGAATCTGTTTACGCTCTCGTAAACACGGAGGTTCATATGCTAAATCTATGAACATCGTCTCTTGCCACACAACTTACTTGTGAAACAGTTTCTAAAAGCATTTGCCGATCAATCTTTCCGCAGCTATTTCTTAAAGAACTTAAAACAAATATTTTCCGATACTTGTTGGTGGAAAATTTGCATCGAAAACAAGTTCTTGTTGTAAAAATAAACCAGTTTGTAGTATTGGCGATTGCTTGGCTCTGTCGTCTCTTTAATAGGATTTCACTCGACTTCAGCAGTTGAGTTCGACAAGTTGAAAATTTCATCAACAGCGCTTTTGATTGTTACGAAATTCTCTTGTTATTTGCCTCTCAATTGTCAACAACGGCAGTATTGATATTTTGCTTGTTGTAACAATATTTTAATGTAATTTCGATTATTGCACGCTTTTACTTTCGTAACTTTTAATATCCTGAGACAATTCAAGCCAAATTAGCAAAGCTGGTAGTGCCAGCACAGAATAAATAATAGTACTACGTAGTGCTAGACAGTGAGTAAATATACTTACAGATAGTTTTTATCCCAGAAAATGATATAATATGTAATAGGTACTTATATACTATTATTATTATATACTCGTATTATGTAGCGGTTTAGACTCTCGCTCTGGATAATTTCGGATGCAAAAATTGTTCATGGTTTTTCAATATGGGCAGTGTAATGAGTGCCATTGCGTCAGGAATGGTGTGGGGTGGGATATTTACATTATTAAGTGGTAGTATTATTACCTTAGTTTTCTTAATTGGGAGCGCCAAAGTTCTCATACTCTTCGCTAGTCATACCGTAATTATTGTCCGAATTATCGTTGTCATCATTTTTTTTCACTGAAACCATACAGATTTCTGAATTTTTTAAATGGTCACCACTTAGAAAACTATAGGTTAGGTTAGGTTTATTTCATAACAATTATGAACAATCATTGGATTCAGAGAAAAAAAAGTTATAACAAACAATCGTTCCGACAAACATTACATTCGGACTTCCAATAAATATATATAATATAGGCTATTTACTCGGTTGGTTTTATAATAAGCATTAAGTATAATCGGATTCAGATTCTTACATACATCGAAGAAATAGTGAATATTTTCGGATCATAAAATAAATTTCGGAAATAGTGAATACATTCGGATATTCGCTACAGCCCCACAAGTAGCGATAAGAATGACTGATGCCACCGATATCTATTAAGATTATACATAGCTGTCACGAGCCGGGCCAGTCGACCGGCAACTTGTTAAGTAACTTCCCATTGTTCGGTCATTTTTCTCCAATAACCCGGCTCTTGACAGCGAAAGCTAATTAAGGATCGTATTGCTACTTAAGTTCGCAGCTTAAACTTAGCTCGGCAGGGCAATAACGGGCATTGTTGGCAAAGATTTTGCTGTGCCTCTTGAATCTATAGCAGTATATTTTATCGATAACGGGCATTTCAGATTTACTCCTTCGTGCTATTACATATGTACTTATATTTTACCCCAGAAGAAATAAAATACTTTTTGGGAGGAAAAAATTACGAATGCAAAAAAACAACAAATGGACTCCTTTGGAACATCATGATGTGTTTCATAAAATATTTCCAGTGATCAAAAAAGTGAATACAAAGGCGTCAGAGCGGCGGCGTAGAGTCTGCTTGGTGGGTTTTCCTCCATTGTCTGTAAACAACGAAAACTGTTATGTCAACCAACAAAATGTCTCTGTTCCCTAAACTAAACGCTGTGTAGTCGCTTAGTGTACCGAGATAAAACGCCCCCGATGTTTGCAAGCGAAAATATTTTTTCCTTCAACATTTTATCGGTTGTTTGATCGATTATTCAGTGTTGTTTGCTCAGTTATAGTACGTGTTCATTTATTTGATTGAAAGGGGACAAAGATTGAAATAGTAGTTCGGTGGAACGTTCCTATTGTTGATATAATATTACTAAAGTAAACAAAAGTAAAAGTAGCCAGTACAGTAGTAGTTTTGTTTTCTATTGTTGGATTATTTTCATTCTAATTAACTGTTATACCTATACTACAGGATACTGTAGGAATCAGCATAGCAGTAAGCTTCATTCATTCATACATACAAATCTCATGCAAAAAGTGAGCATGCTGCATGCTATACCTAATGCACGCTATTTGTACGCAGCTAGGCAAAGCATAGTGAAACAAATTAATGTAAATCTAAAACCTGTATAAACCTATGTTTTGACAAATACAATTCTAAATTCTAATTCTCATTTAAAGTGAGACACACAATAGATAAAGTTTGGGCTTTGCAATATTTACCAGCATTTTGAATTCACGTAAAATAACCGTGGACTCATGTAGTACATATTCTGTGAAATACATAGCAGTAAAAACAATCATGCAATCATAATACTCATTTCAGTTGTTTGAAGGTAACAATGGCTAAAACAGAATTACTCTTCGCTTAAATGAATTTCAATGTCATTTCCAAAATACTAACAAAGACAAGGGTATATAATATTCTGCTAAATATTGTTCAAATAGGAGTCCTTTGAACTCTTTGCACGAAATTCTCGGTTTATGAGTAAAAGGGCCGTAGGGCAACGCCGGTGGCCATGTGGTTTGTATTTATAAACTCCATAGCTTGACTTATGGCCGCCGAGTTATTTAGAGTAGCGCGTTAAACTTTCGATAGGTCAGCCAGTACTTTAATTTTAAATAACTGTTAAACGATTCTGTACAGCGGTACAGTAGAATGCAGAAAGTTTTTTGCTACTTCAAATTGAACAAATACCCAGTGGGAAGGAAAGGCTCTGTCGACAAACGAAATCAAACCATATAACCATTAAACATTGTCAATGCTAAGCACAGCTAAGGTTTAATTGCTTTCATGTTTTTTTTCAAGTTAAATAAGTGTATCTATCACTTACTCATCTACATCGACATCTATGTACCTTACGGCACTAGACTGCCTGTTTAGAACAAAACGCACGGCGCATCAATTATCAATACAACCCGTCACGGACGTCAACAAACTATAGTGAACTGTTCACAAAACCGCGCTGTGAACTAATTTTGTGCGCTGTTATGATATAAGAAACATGCAGTCTACTACATGGATGTCAATGCTCATCTATGAAATACCTAGTAATTTGCGTGACTGACAAACCTACCCTACTGCCTACTGGAGCTAGGGACTTGAAATTTAGCACACTGAGAATCAGAGGCGCACTTAGGAAAGATTTTTCGGAACTGGCACGGAAAAGAAGACTATCCTTTTTTATTCTTTCACGAGACCAAGCCGCGAGATAAAAGTATATCCAGTACTTACATTGCAGCAAAAGGAAAACACCAAAGCACTTAAACACAGAATTGTTTCTGTTCATCCGTGTCCAATTTAACACTTAGGGACTTAGAAAACACTGACACAAATTCAATTTTCAATTGACAATTTGCTCTAACACCCCGCTAAACCAAAAACAAAGTTCTTGCATATCAAAACAAGCTCACAAAGAGCCCTGAATATGCCCAAAGCGCAAACTAACCGGCTCTAATGAAACAAACGCATCCAAATGGGGTTTAATTTAATCCGCGCTGAATACAGACAAACCGATTAGTTCCGTTTCACACTAACGCTTTAACGCTTACGTTCAGGAAACACGACGAGCCTAATTTGCGACAAAAACCACAATCTGTTCGATCCTCCACATGTGATGCTTTTATAATTTCACTGTCTGTTGTTCACGTTTCTGCAGGGCTACTACGAAACTCGAAACTCGAAGTTCGTGTCGTGCGATCCCTCACGCTCTCGTATTAAATAGTATAAGTGTCAGAGGGACCGCACGACACGAACTTCGAGTTTCGAGTTTCGTAGTAGCCCTGTAGTATACTAGACAAAAAGATTACCTACATCGTCATTAAATAATATGTTGTGTGCAATTTTTAAATTCATGATATATTTTGTCTTCTTGGAAATAATAATAATAAGCCTTTATTTCCTTAACTGTACACTGTAAAAGAAAAAAACCTATATTCTAAATTATATTAATCTAGCTTATGAGTCAAGGCCCCTTTCCGGGTATAGGCCTCCTCCAGTGTCTCTATGCTTTCCTGTCCTCTGCTTTCCTTGTCCAGTTTTTTCCAGCGACACTACGTATATCGTCCACCCACCTCTCTCAAGGGCGCCCTCTACTTCTGTGGCTGCTAGGCCCCGCCCATTGTGTGGCCCGTATTTCTTGGAAATAGGGCACTTCAAATTATAAGTTAAAACAAGAAGCGTCCGTGTGTAACCATCGAGTTCACTATTTCAAATCTATCATGCACATCGGAATATTGAGTGTAGGTATTTATCAGTGGAACTCGTGCGTCGGCAAGTCGGCAATCATGCAAGTATTCGGCGAATCGACGCAGGAATTTTTCGATTAAGCCCGTCTTTCCACTGCAAAGGCCAACGTCATTGTATTAGACATGACTCGACACCTACCGAACCCTCCGACGATTTCGACGCGCGTGGTTGAAATTAGAATGCAGGTTCGAATAATGAAGTCTGGAATTCCGGAGCCATTAGCGAAGGAGTTACTTATTTAATTTTTAAAGGATGTTTTAGTAATATAACTAGGTTTTAAGCAGCATTTCCACCATAGATGTGCAAGGAGGTGTTGCGAGGAATGTTTTTCATTAACCAATAGATACGCTTCATTTACCTTGCCTCGCTCCGCTCAGCTGTTTCCACCAGAGATGAGCTGTACGAGGATTATAAATGAAGCGTTTTTATTGGTTAACTAGCGACCCGCTCCGGCTTCGCACGGGAGAAATAAATAAAAAACGGCCAAGTGCGAGTCGGACTCCCGCACGAAGGGTTCCGTACCTATAGGTACAACATTAGACATTAGCAAAAAACACGTTTTCTATATGGGAGCCCCCCTTAAATATTTATTTTATTCTGTTTTTAATATTTGTTGTTAGAGCGGCAACGGAAAATACATCATCTGTGAAAATTTCAACTGTTTAGCTATCATGGTTCATGAGATACAGCCTAATGGCAGACAGACAAACGGACAGTGGAGTCTTCGTAATAGGGTCCCGTTTTTATTATTCTTTGGGCACAGAACTCTAAAAAGGTCTCTAATCAAGGGCACTTCACACACATTTTTCAGCTCTATTTCCCAAAAATCAGGATTCATCAGGATTAATACAAAGGTATGGATAACATGATCTGATTTTAGTCGGCATTTCTGTCAAGTTTTAAAATGTAAAAAAATAGTTATAGTGACATAACTGCAATAGTTGGACATATGGTATCGCAAAGTTTTTTGTACGTATTGATATATTCTTTAATATCGTAAAACATTTTTTTCTTTTATCATCAATAGTTTCCACAGCGCATGCGATGAAAGATGTGTTATGGCAACTTTTACATTATTGAAGTTTTAGTACGGAACCCTATTTTTTTCTGGTTGTAATAAATATAGCCTATGGTACTTTGGAATAATTAGCATTCTAATAGTGAAAGAATTTTTAAAATCGGTCCAGTAGTTTTTGAGTTAATTCGTAACAAACATCCAAAAATCCGTGGTGGCCTAGTGGTTTGACCTATCGCCTCTCAAACAGAGGGTCGTGGGTTCAAACCCCGGCTCGCACCTCTGAGTTTTTCCAAATTCATGTGCGGAATTACATTTGAAATTTACCACGAGCTTTGCGGTGAAGGAAAACATCGTAAGGAAACCTGCACAAACCTGCGAAGCAATTCAATGGTGCGTGTGAAGTTCCCAATCCGCACTGGGCCCGCGTGGGAACTATAGCCCACGCCCTCTTGTTCTGAGAGGAGGCCTGTGCCCAGCAGCGGGGCGTATATAGGCTGGGATAATGATCCAAAAATCCAAAGGTTTCCTCTTTATATATTTATACATAAGTAAATAAGTAAATAATAAGTAAGTAGGTATAGATGAAAAACACATTCCTCGCAACATATTCTAGCACATTATTGGTGGAAACGCTGCTTTAGAGTACTTTATAAAACAAAAAGAAGAAATGGAAATAAATGTTTAAATACGAAATTGGAGTGTGCTTATACTCGTATAATTATTTTAAATGAAATACCTCTTTGCTTCGCCACTAAAGTCAGAAATTGAGCATTTTATTTCCACAGCACAATCCAATGGGAATCGTCGCTAGACCCGTGCTCCGTGCCCCGTTGGACTCACGCCAAATGAGAATTCGCGGCTAAATTAAATACCCATATAAATCTATGCGGTCGGGTATTTCACGTAGCTATTAGAGAAACTTAACGAAAATTTAGTGCAAATAAGTATCAAAGTAAAATTTTAATTATTTATCGGCGAAACGTAATACCAAAGCACAAAGGGATACGTTGGTAGGTACGATACATCTAGAACTACGTATAAATAAAGCTAAGGCTATGTTGGAACAAAAGCTTTAGAAGGTTTCATCCGTTCCCTAGGGAATTTTACAAAGTAGGTAAGTTATAGTGCGGGTCTTTATCGCCTTGCAGCCTGATGCCTAGGACGGGCCCGGAGGTAGCGTGATCTATAGCTTACCGTGTATTGTCTAGACACTAATTTACACGCGAATCAAAAGCTATTTATGTAAGACAACATACAAAGGGTTTTATTTAGTGTTCTACGTGGCTTTCTGTGTTGAAGAGTTTCTACAAGGTATTTTTTTTATATATGTATATAATAGGGGGCAAACGAGCATGCCACCTGATGGGAAGCAATCACCTCCGCCAATGGACACCTGTCAACACGAGGGGTATCACAGGTGCGTAGTTGGCCCTTTGAGAGATTGATAGGCTCGTTTTTTAAAAATCCCTAAGTTCCATTCCATATTTTAGTCGTGCGTGGAAAAAGTCGCTTAAAGCGGACGGTGCTAGATTGCCAATCATCAATGTGGTGAGGATGAAATGACTAACGCCTACGTGAAGTATGCAAATAAAAAAAACTAATTCAAAATCAAATTAAGAAATTCTGAGAATAAAAATATGGGGGGGGACAGCAGCTAAGGATTAATTTCAAAATATCTTGCAGGTATTTGAACTCCATCCTCTAAAGGGATTTCAATTCTCTGGCCAATCCCGTACAGGAAATCTCACTAAATATGGAAAGAAATCTCTCAAACAGAAGATGAGATTTCCAGCTCCATCTCTATGTTCTATTGAATTTATCCGAACAGCCTGATTCTATGCTGTCTCATCGTGTGTAGCCAGAATGATATACAAATCACTTTCATAAATTCTTCTCAGCTAAATTAGCCTTGATTAGCCAACACTACTAGTCCTACATTTGACGGTACAGCGTTCCTGTTCATTGAGTAGCGCTGCCGCATACTACACAGAGAAACAAAACAGATTGGGATTAAGCCGTAGCATTCATTGTCATTTCTCACTGTCACAGGCAGAGCTACATAAATATCATTCTAAGAACAATACGTAATATTTTAAGAGCCGGTCGTATGTATTGGTGATAAACGAGTCAGTGGTAACGGGCTCACTTGCTCCTACGCTGCTGACAAAGCTTTCAGCTTTGAGCATGGTTGGAACACATCGGATCTAGTTAGTCCCTTCAAAAAAAGCTGTCAAAATTACACGGCTGGACGGCTATCTATGGTGGTTACAAACTCATGTTGGAAAACCCGAATAGATTATGAAACAAGAGCTCCTGGGTTTGATTTTCGGTCAGGACAGAATGATATATGTACATATATTTCTTGTCTTGGATATTAAATATATATTTAGTTTTGTATCTATCTTGATAATTCCGTTTATCCATCGCGTTGTCCTACAGTATAAGCTTTGCTTAGTTTGAGAAGATAGATTGCTATTGATTGTCCCGGTTATCATTTTGCCAAAAACTGAAGATGCTTAAATAATACGCTGATAGCGAAAATCAGAATTAAAAAAACGCAATTGAAATATCGACGAATTACACAGAAATATTCACATTTCTACGACCATAAATCATTAAAACTTTCATCGGGGGTTTACCAAACCGCCCACAAGTTCGACTTACGTTGCAAAACCCCCCAATCCGCACATTTGCCTAAAACAAAAGCCACTCATGGTAGGGTGCGGTCACGGGTCCCATAAGTCAAGCATGAGCAGTCTGTCAAGCTCACCGACACTCCTCATTTAGAACCGGCTCCAAATAAATCGACTACTTTAATTCGTTTCCCATCTCCTTTGTCGCCAGAGACAAACTGATGTGATTACATTTGCACTCGAATGGGAAAAGGTTTCGTTACAAAGTAGGTCTGACCGACATTCAAATCGTATTCGGGATCATAGTGAACTTTACGCGCCATGCCTTTGTTTTTCAGTTGTTTTGCGTTTTTGTGCACAGAAAGTTATGCGCGATGAGTTATGCACTGAATGTGCTAAGATTTAAAAAACCGGTCAAGAGCGTGTCGGACACGACCAAAAAAGGGTTGCGTAGCCATTACGAAAAAATTAAGTAATATTTTTCTAAGGATTTCGTATTTTATACGCAATCTTCCAAGTTTAGGTATATATTATACCTTAGGCTGCTATTTACTCTTAAACTACTAATAATTCTCAAGCAAACTTAGCCGTTATAGTTTTCCTTGAAAGTTTGATATACCTACTACCATCCTGAATTTTTACAAACTTTTCCACTAACCGGTTTAGATTTAGACAGGGGGGGACGCTCGATTTTCATGAAAATTTGCAACTTTAAAGTTGAATATTTCGCAAACAAATCACTGAATCGAAAAATCGTCTCAGCAAACCCCTAATGGTTTTAAAAGACCTATCCAACGATACTCCACACTATAGGGTTGGATGAGAAAAAAAAAATCACCCCCACTTTACGTCTATAGGAGGTACCCTAAAAATTGTTTTTGTATTTTTTGTTGTACCATTTTGTCGGCATAGTTTACATATATATATTCGTGCAAAATTACAGCTCTCTGGCATTGATAGTCGCTGAGCAGAGCCGCGCACGGACGGACAGACAGACAGACATGGCGAAACTATAAGGGTTCCGTTTTTTTCCATTTTGACTCCGGAACCCTAAGAAGGTTAAACACTAAATCTTATTATTATTATTTTATCTTATTTTTAAATTTTGTTGTCTTTGTGAATGTGAATAAATGTCTTCTTTCTTTCTTTCTTCTTTCTTAAATGAGTGCAATAGGATGCTTACCCCACAATAATAGCGTACAACAATGATTTATATGTTTGAACAAGGTACAGTTGAACCAGTCGAGTAACGACCCACAGAAGAATGTTTTGTCGGTAAATAACAAAATGTTTTCCTAGCTTTACCATTGAGATTTCACTTTGGATAGTTAAGAAATGAAACAGCTTCTTAAATGTACTTAAATGTTTTCAAACACAAATAAAACCGGCATGTGATCCACACGGACGTAACGTTGTACTTAACACTGATATACTTACGGTAAATAGTGTGAATTGTATCAAAATGTACTAAAATAATAAAAATAATTGGACAAATTTTAATTTATATAACAGTTTTTTTAATCTAGACGTGCGGTAAATGAAACAAAATACGTAATGCTCTTTTGATATGTGCTTGTTTTAAAAGAGCTAGTATAAGTTAGCATCCCTTTGTGTGGCTATCAGAGGAAGACAAATGACTTGCTCGCACGGTTCCGCTCGGGAATACGTTACAGATATCGGAAGACACGGGACGAGAAGCTTGATCTTTTACTAAGACGTTAAGTCGTGATAAAAGATCGTGCCAACAAGTACAGTTTATAAGATCATGACGAAAATGCTGTAGATGGCTATCCAAAATTTATAAAAGGTCTCTTCTGCAAAAAAGGCAATAATACTTCTTGCATCGGCTGCAGGTTGCATAGTTGATTGGAAGTAAAACATTTGGTAAATTTGATGACATGTAAATGTAAATTTTATTTACTTAGTTATGTAAATGTACAGTCGCCATCAGATATTTCGGAGCGGCCAAGGTGGACAAAAATATCGAAACATAAACTCTATTATTAAGGTATTAGAAGTTCATGTTTCTATATTTTTGATCACCTTTTTCTTCTCTTTTTCTTCTCTTTCGTCTTTGGACAAGTTAATCGAGCGCGAGTCGTGCCCTGTAGCAATCGCCCATGATTTATTTAAATTTAAATTTATTTAATGAATTATTCTAGTTATTATTTCTGGTAATTATTTTTAAAAAATATTATCATAAATTATTATTTAAATTCATTACTAACATAGTTATAGGATGACATTGTATGCTAACAAAACTATGGATTCTTTGTGATCTGAATTAAACGAAGTTTATTTTTATTTTTTATTTTATTTATTTATTTATTATTATTATTTTATTTGTACTTATTCATAGTAAAATGATAATTATAATAATGTGTAACTAAGACAATTACTTTGCTCACCCGCGACCTTATGATAGCTCTTTTTATTTATGCAAGATAATAATTATAATAATTGTTTTCCTGAATGCTGAACTCTATATGTTTAAATATTTATGAAGAAATATTCAGGAGAAACAAGCGGTTGAGAGACACAGTTTTAAAACAATAACTTTTATTCAACACAGCGCTTTTCCGGTAAGCTCTGGAAAAACGGAAATCTTAATTTGTTAGCCTTAATTGTAGAAATACTTCAGTTAGCGTTACAAATTACTGAAGCTTAACAGCGTACATCTAGTTCCAACCTTTTTGGTACTAATTCTATCCTAAATACGAAAGTATTTCATTGTGTAGGTATTGTTTGTACACGCAAACTACTGCACGCTTCACGCAAACTCTATATTTTGGGAAAGTACCTGATATTAGGCTACTTTTTATTCCGATATTTGCACGGAGTCGGATTTATTTTATTTAGCACAGATATTCTTCACCTATCATAATTGAGGTCATTTTTTTTATTATTAAGTTATTATTATTTCCAAAATTTCAATTCAACCGCCAGAAATAATGATCACGTGAGCGACGCCGCTCATGGCTTCCAACTTTTCCATCTTTGTCAGAAAATAGGTACGTTTTTGCTGCAGTATTGTAGATAAGTAATACATAGACTTTGTAATCGTGTGGGTGTCGATTACCCCCACGGTCGGACAAATATTATTTAATAAATTCAATCTCGAAATTTCCTTTGTGTTTTTATAATAATAATAATAAAAAACTGAAACAATCATAGCAACGCCAGTCCCAAAATAATATCTTTCAGGAATAAATCTGTCCTAAACCAATATAATTTAATGATTTCACCCTTTCTTATCGTAAGCCGTGAACTGGCCATTAAATCGATCTATTTTAGGGTTATATGGCTTGGAGATAGTTTAAATATCTATTGGTAAAAACCTTATAACGTGCGAGTAAAAAGGCTTTTGATGCGACCTCGGGTATGAATTTGATTTTTAACCCTCTTGTGATAGGATAAAGGTCTCGAACGCATGTTCGCCGCCCCCGATTTGTATTTAATGAGTTTAGTCTAGTCAACGGCCACAATGTATATTACAGGGAATTTTTGAGCTGTTCACGGTTTATAATGGGTCCTGATTGTTGAACTTTACATTACTTAACAGATTTTAGACCACTAGACTTATTTTTCTTCCTTTATTTCTAAGGGAGTTGGGTTTTTTGGGATTGCCCGTGACTCCGTCTGAGGTGAATTCGTTTATCGCGCACCCGTGAGCGATTTATATATAATTTCCACGATAAAAACTATCTTATGTCCTTCCCAGGGTTTCAAACTATCTCCATACCAAATTTCATGGCAATGGTTTGAATACTTTGAACATGACAAAGTAACATTCAAACAATCATACTTACTCACTTTCGATTATTTTATAGTACTAGCTTATAAACTATTTATATGCCAAAAATCACGTCAATCCGTCGCTCCGTTTCGACGTGAAAGACGGACGAACATACAAACATACATTTACATATAATTAGTATGAATAAGTAAGGATAGTAAGGATGAATTTGGCCTTAACTTTAGGGAACATGCATCTACAACCAACATTTGAACAGATTTACATGGTAATAGTAAATACCGTCTTGACGCATGTGTCGATCATCAAAATAATGCACTCATGTACTATTGAAGGGTCCAACCAGCTCCAATTCAGCCAAGATTACCTATACCATGTGTGTTTGGCAGACACTTACTGCCCAAAGTACCTAGCTGTAGTGATTGGTGCGTGAAGAACAAAGCCTCTGCCCGTTGTGCGATAAATTGGCATAACGAGGGAAGGTCCTCGAGGGGGTAACACGGCGCTATAAAACTGACGTACTGACTTTAAATGCACAAAGTGATGTATTTCTCTGATTTATGCAAGAAAAGACCCATCTGCTCCAGCGTTAAACTTTCTTGGACCCATTTGTAAATTATCTTGCCTTAAAATGGAAAAGAGAAAATAATCACCTCAACGAAGTTTTTTTACAGTAGAAACAGTTTTAAATCTTCGAAAGATATAACATATCTTTTTTGACATTGGCAAAATATTAAGACAGTGAATGTTATTAACTATAGACTAAATCAAAAACTTTATTGACACTTAATGAAAGTTAGAACACCTTTCTTTTTGTCAGAGATTCAAACCCAAAACTTAATTCAGTGAAAATTTAAATAAAGATGAAGTTAGCTCAACTCATCGTTTGCTAGATTCAATGCTTCATTTTCAGACTCTAGACGAAGTTTTAGGGACTTTTCAGTAGTTCCACGCTGATAAAATCTTGGACGCAAAATTGAGGCCGCTAGTAAAGTTTGCAGACAGGTCACGATCAAGTGCCTACTCGTCTGCTGACGGAGATTTAGGTACCTATTATTTTGCCCCAGTATATTTTCACTAAAACTGTAGAGTATTTTGACATTAAAGTGAAAGATTAATCATTAACCTTGGACATTACTAATTCTAAACTGCCCGAATCTAAATACCATCATCATCAGCCAGAAGACGTCCGATGCTGAACAAAGGCCTCCCTCTTAGAACTACACAATGAACGACAACTCGCCACTTGCATCCACCGGTTACCCGCGATAAAAAAAATCTAAGTATAATAATATAGTATCTAATCTAAGTATACACTACCTATACTTAATAAAAATCTAATATTGCCAAATGGTTGCATGTTGCAAGGACGTCCTAACCTACTTGACAGTTTTTTGTTTTGTTCGTAACTGACAGGACTTTGTTTGGTTACTATTGACGACCGGATGGCCAAGTGGTTAGAGAACCTGACTACGAAGCTTGAGGTCCTGGGTTCGATTCCTGGCCGGGGCAGATAGTTGTATGAATAATACGAATGTTTGTTCTCAGGTCTTGGATGTTTAATATGAATTTATCTACCTATATATAAGTATGTTTATCCGTTGTCTTTGTTGTTGTACTAACAAGCTTTGCTTAGTTTGGGACTAGGTTAATGGTGGCAAGTATCCCATAATATTTATATTTATTTATTTATGAAAGAAAACATTTTTCAATGGAGAACAATAAATATATACTTATTATTTGCACTGTGTAAGCCCAATTTTCATTTATAAGGATAACCGATCATTGCAGGGATTGATTGTTCCTTTTTAACTCGTTAACATCTTAAATTCATAATGTAATACAACTACTGAGAGATCAAAAATAATTCACGAAATTCTACCTCTAATTTCGCTGTCGTCCATCCCTCTAAATTAAGTCGTCAAGACAACGTTACCGAATAATTGAGTGTTTTCACTTAAAACATTTACACAAACGTTAAAACTAATTTAATTTAGTCCAAGATAAAGTTAAACAAAGAAGCGGAAGCTGTTGGGACGGATTTCCCGGCTGTGGCGGGACGTTAATGATCCCTAACGATAAGGTCCCCGGACTCCAGTACAAGAGAGTACTGGTGGATCTTGAGTTAGCTACTGCAACGCAATCGGTTGCGTGGCGAGAGTTTTCTCTGTTCATTGAATGTGCTACCAGGTAACTACCGTGTGATGAGAGTGTCGGCCGCGCAAAGGACATAGTGCCCAGGACTCGTAGCCAAGTGGTTATTCTATGTATTCTAGTATCCATAGACAATAAACCTTCTTTAAGTATTTATCTAGATAAATACTCGAAGGCCTACGAGCATTGAGGCTAAACACCAGAACTATGCGATGTAGCTTACCTACCGATTTACGAGGAAAAGCTCAAAAAATCGAGGTACAGTCACCAGCACCAATGTCTGACACAACAAGCGTGGATAAATATCTGATACGACTCTATTTGTAGGGCCGGAAGGACGTGTCAGATATTTTTGCACGCTCCGCTGTGGCAGATATTAATGCTGGTGACTGTTTTTGTCTACTGAATTTCAAACCGAAACTGTTTTTCAATCAAAAATAGGTGAAGACCAAAAAGGTAGGTACCACGTTGAATGATAAATTTCACAACGGAAAAACTTTGTGCCTTTAATTTAATTACCGGCGTTGAAGTGTCCAATTTTCTTAACTCCACCCACACTCGCGATAATCGAGAGAAATATCGCTTATTATGTCGAGCGCAGACATCTTGCAATTGAACTAAAGAGGTACTCTAAGTAATCGTCTACAAAGTTCTATTTAATCTAGTGTCATTTTCAGAGCAGAGTTCAGTCTATCCTCTTTAGTCTAGAGCATGAACTGGGGCCCGGGCAATTGAGCAAGGCGGCCTTTGACCGCTAACTATAGGCACAGGCGGATCTACGACAGGCACAGATAGAGCGTGCCGGGGCATGTAGACTAGCTTTGTAGTCTTCAAATTATTCTGGAATATTTTAGTAGATGAACGAGTTAAGTAGTTACGTTTTTGATTATTCTAAAATTGCGGTTGACAAAAGTTTTTCATATCTACATTGATTGAAGTTCTAAGTGTGCCACGTCAAGAGCGTGACTACAGGATATATTCTGTTCAACCTTTTCATAAAAAAGTCATAGTGACATCGCATTGCTTGACAAGGGAATTTATTATGACACTTACTATGAGAACGTTCTATGGTGGATCAGTAATCAAAAATTTCGATGAAACCTTGACAGCGTTTACAAAAATACCTTACTGTTAAGTTTATTTATGAAAATGAGATAAAGCATAAATATACTAGACGGTTGAATATTGGTTAAACATCATTACCATTACCCGATTATGAATACAACGGCTTTCCATTGTGTTAATACTCATGGGATACAAAAAACCAGAACTTAATTCAAATTAGATTCAGTCCTCCATAAAGCATCGTCTTTTTACAATATTTACTTGGAAAAAAACATCCTAAAAATACTCAACTTAATACCATTGGTGGGTTAATATTTCGGTCATTCTCATTTTATTGTGCATCTGTCTAATTACCGTACCGCTTTTTTCCCGCACTAGTGACACGTTAATTAGACTGGAGTGCACGGATAAATGTAAATGGCAGCCGTCCTTTTTCTAGATGAGCACTCAGTTGCAGTGTCGTGTCGCTTTTGCCTGACAAAAAAAGCGGTACGGTAATTAGACAGGTGCACGATGAAATGAGAATGGCCGATTTCGCCTAGGTACTGATGTGATGACTAATGAGCATCATGTATATGTTATGGACCAAGTGATAAATCGGTCATATTTCATAATGCCCGGGCATTATACATAATGTCTAACACCTATTGGGTAGAGTAATAAAAGTATACGTTAAGTAATATAATATATAAGAACTTATCATATAACAGTAACTAGTTTAGTATAACGTTCACTGGATATAATGAACGAAAGGTATCATTTCAAAATATCTAATTTTGTAAGGTATAAAGTTATTTAGAAATAATAACAAAATATTCCCGCGTGATAGTCAAATCTATAAACATTCACAATACTCCGACCCTCGCAAATAAACTTACACGTCAGCTAGAATAGGTATTATTAGATTAACCCGAACGGAAAACACAAACACTGAAAATTCGGGTGTGGTAAGCCATGTGTAATCATTATCATGAACTTTTGTGTATAATTAATGTAAATGCTGTTTATTCAGACGCTCTGACTCGAAATATTAGGCCTCTCAACAACCAAGGGAAGAAAATCTGCTACAGTGTACGTACGGTATCTACTTTTGTTTGTCTAACATATCGATATTTGTAAATTTTCTTTTTGTGCATCAAGTTAGTTAGGCTTCAAGTAGTGTATCTGTTATGGACCAAGTGATTAATAAGGGCATTATGTATAATGCCCGGGCATTATGAATAATGACAAGCTATACCGGGTAAAGTGATAATTAGGGTTCCGGAGCCAAAATGGCAAAAACGGAACCCTTATAGTTTCGCCATGTCTGTCTGTCTGTCTGTTTGTCTGTCCGTCCGTCCGCGGCTTTGCTCAGGACCTATCAATGCTGGAAAGCTAGGATGAGAAAAAAAAACACCCCCACTTTACGTCTATGGGAGGTACTCTAAAAAAAATTATTTTTTGATTTTTTTATTGTACTATTTTGTCGGCATTGCTTACATATATATTCGTGCAAAATTACAGCTTTCTAGCATTGATAGCAAAGCAAAAAGCAAAGCTGCGGACGGACAGACCGACAGACAGACAGACATTGCGAAACTATAAGGCTACGGAACCCTAAAAATAATAATAGGCCTTGACATCTTTTATAGATGATCTAAGTAGTATCATTAAAATTACCGTAATGATAAAAACAATACTCAACTTCCTCGATATTTTCAAAATATTCCCGGTGGTTTAACATATTAAGCATAATAACGATATATGTCGTCCCTATCCGGATAAACATGTCAGATGTTCATCAAATCGTAGTAAAAGAAATACGTTTTTTTCCTTATCCCGCTTCTGAGGCGTGAAATAAATTACCTTATTAATACAGCAGCGCTTTGTGAGAAAGCCGTAAATATTCGCGCTGCGAAAGGAAAACAAAAATGCCGGCCAAGCGTAAGTCGTGCTCGCGCTCCAAAGGTTCCATGCTTAACAAATAGGTATAAACTCTAGTTCGTAAAAAGATAACATAAATGAAATTTGTAATAAATAAAAATTGTATCCCAAACGAAGCATAACTTGAAGAGTCGGTTCCCTAACAAAAGTAGGTACCTACACCTTCTCCTAATAACACTCCACATCCACTTTCTCATAATAACAACATAAATAAGTATCGTTCAAAATTAATTGTCTTTGGCATCCAAACTACACTTCCACACCAAATTTCAAGTCGATTCTACCTATATTCCTACCGGTTCAGGAGTTCCGCCCTGCGGATACTATCCTAGCCGGTGTAGCGGCCAGATAAACCATTACCTCCCTAGCTGCAGTCAGTTCCACGTGTTGGCAATAGTGTCGAAACATATGCACACCGGCGCGTGGAGCTGCGCGGTGGATTCGTAACGATTTGACATTCCTTCCGGCGGCGCGTTCCTGAGCAGACCTCTATTTATTACGTGTTACTTATTATTTTCTGTTTTTCTACAGTTAATATTGTATTGTAAATACTTTCCCTTTTGACATTATCTATTATACATTCGTGTGCCTTTAAAATCCCTTTCATTTAATATCTTCGAAGCCTCAGGAGGTACACCAACACCGGACCACGAGAATTGAACTGCCAAACTATTGTAAATAATTGTCACCGGGTTTATATAAGTGTAACAAATTTCAGCTCAATCGGATACTGGGTACACATAGAAATTATAACATAACATGACTCAAGTACAAACATTAATTTTCACGATATAAATATTTCAACCGTGCCTTTATCGAGATTCAATCCCGGGACCTCTAGCTTCATTTATAGTCAAGACCACTAAGGTACTCCAGTTATCTAAACTTAACTTTAACTTAGTATACGCAGTTACCTGTGAACAATTAGCAAGATCATCAACCCTAGCACCGTGAGCTTCGTGGTCAGAATCTGCTTCTAATTATCAATAAAATACTTATTAATTTTATAGGTCGTAGTACAATTTTCGAGTAAAGTACAGTTGTACAAAATTTCGTGACTCGACAAAAAAAATTGAATATTACTCGAAGGAGTACCCCGATCGGGTAGCTAAGTGTCGCAATAGACTTTCGCTAGCTGGCGCTGTCTATTGGCGTGTGTGCGTGAGCTCCTAGTGTCCGTTTGAAGTAAAGCAACTCGTTTGCGGCTTTGGCGGAATATTTCATTTCGAGTGTGGGATCAAAAATCGGTTACGCTTAGATACTCCAGCCATTAGTTTTTGGTGAAATAATTCTTCATAATTTACGAAAAAAACCTGAAAAAAGGCAATATTGATAACAGCGCCATCTAACGGGACATTGATCATGAGCTAACCAGGAGCATAGCCCCATAGATGAGTGTGTATACTGGCATAGCCCTTAACGGGAATTGACTACATATATACATGTTAACAACCCAGGTATTTTTTCCTTTCCTCGTGCAGTGAAATCTTATTTTTTACAGATTCTATTATTTTTTATGTGCCAGAACCCTGACGATGGGAAGAATCGGTGAAAATGTGAAATAGCTTCTGATGAGCTGAAGCCCATGAATGAATCAAGAGGTCGTAATAAAATGATACTTAATTGAATTTTTACAAAGTTAATTTATTCTATTAGGAAAGATAAAAAGATCCTTAATATCAAGCAATATCGATAGCAAGGTTCTATAAAAAATAAAAATAAAATATGTTTTATTTCAAATTCGTTAAACAAATCCATATCTTCTTCGCAAATTAAATATGCTTAGCTTTTAGAGTCAACAAAAATCGACTTAAATTTAATATTGGATTCAATAATTGCTGTTTGCTGAAATCATTACGAGTATTCCAGTCGCATTCATTGGGCCAGTAATTAATTCACGGATATTGGTTTCAAAGTGTAATCTTGTAAAGTTAGTTGATTGTTAGTCTTGCGTCAGTGAGCAATGAACAGTCAGTGATGGCTCAAGAAATATGGAATTTAATTCTTGGAATAATTGCCAAAAAATTATTAAACTTTTGACAATGACTTTCACCGATAATCATCATCATTGTCATCATCGTCATTGTCGTCTATGCTGTATCCGGCGAAGGCAACTCGTATTACGCTTTGGTATGCAGATATATTAAAAATAAAAGAAAATATTTATTCGTGACATTATATCAGTATTAAATAGAGTCAAATTGTCATGAAATGGTCCCAACTCAGCATGATGTCGCCCTTGTAGCTGCCGTAGGTCTTATGTTAGAACTATTTATTTATTATTATCTTTTTATATGTGTATGTTACTACATTTTTATGTTCGATTCGTTATGGCTCTACGTCTATATCCAATGTCAATCCTACTTGGACTTGAACTTATTCTATATCTAAGTCTCAATCGATGGTAGAGATGGTTTATTAGTTATTAACTTATTATGCTATTAAAAATAGCAAATACGACCCACTTGCTCGTTTGCCATCCAGTGGAATAAAAAAAAACATCCAAAAGCGAAGCTCACCCACGTCAGTATTAGTATTTACGATGTAAATATATAACAAATTTGGAAGAAAAAGTATCATGCTAAGTAGACTATAGCTAACGAGCAATAGTCACTCAAAACTCAATATTGCGCTGATCATAATTATGACCAGTGCCGGATTAGCCCATAAGCAAATTAAGCAATTGCTTAGGGCATCACCTTTTGGGGGCACCATCACCAAAAAAAAATTTGCTAGCGCATATAAAAGGTAAGGCTGCTTGGATGGAGTGTGGGGGGGGGGCAAGGCGTCGATTGCTTAGGGCATCAAGTAGTCTTAATCCGACACTGCATATGACTTGCGTAACTAAATAGCAATCGTACAACTAACATCAAGATACAGAAACAGCTAACTTTTATCGTTGTTCAAATCAAGATATCTTTCTCCACGCTCCTGAAACCTGCGTCTAACTACAACTGCAAGTGAACAGGACTACTTACCTGTAGGTACACACCGTATACGATGCATGGTCCAACACCAACTTGAACAATTTTTATTTATAAAGTTTCAGAAAAGGGTTCCCGGTTGTATATTTTTTTTAAATTCAGACTATTTTGTTTACATTTTCTGGTTAAAATCAGTGGCGTTAATAAATAAGACCACACCTGTGACGGATACCGGTTGGGCCCCAATGACCGCGGTCTGCGGTCAGACCTTCCTACAGGCAGCAGCAATATTGAAGATGTCAAACTGGAGCTGGAGGAACTACGCAAAACTCGTATACCAACTCAAATAATAACTGATAGAGGTATACCGTACACAGTATAGTTTGCATGGGCGTCCGCTACGAAGATGCAGCCGTGTCTCGCTTTTTTATTTATTATTTTAAATATTAATTTGAGTGTCGATATGTTGGACTTCTCGAACCATTTGGCAAGAACATTCTTACTTAGGTATTTGAGTGGTAAGGAATTATCATCATCATATCATCATGAAGACGTCCACTGCTGGACAAAGGCCTCTTAGAACGCCACAATGAACGACAACTTGCCACTTGCATCCAGCTACTCTCACGATGTCGTCAGTCCACCTGGTGGGAGGCCTGCCAACGCTTCGTCTTCCGGTTCGTGGTCGCCACTCGAGAATAAAGGAATTATAATATCAAGATATTATCCTGCTAGCCGCTCTACCCCCTTCGCTATTGCGTCAAAAGGGTAATTTTACTTCTAATCTAGTTATTGTATTCTATCGCGCAAAGAAACTTCGAGCGTAGCTCTCTTCAACGCTAGTTGTGTCTCTGGGTCTCTCGAAGAGGCTAACAGATTGGATGGATGTTGCAATGGATGATGCTTAATTATCAGCAGGTGGCCCACTGCTTTGCTTGTTTCCAACGTCATAAGAAGGAAGATACAGCACGAGAAGTTTCTCCGACAAAGGGACCTTGTAATTTATACTGTTCACATACAAATAACTTTATTTCACTTGATATAAGTATGGTACAAAAGGTGTTAAAAGACAATATCGCTCCTCCAGCTCCTGTAACTAAACCTTTGTCCTTGGATCCCTAATAGCTCCCATCATCTTCGTAATGATACCTAATGGGTTGCAGATGACACGCAGTTAAACAGCTATTAGCCCCTTGGACGTATCACAGCGCAGTACATTTTAATTTTTACTATTCCGCGATATTATACTTACTGTGATTATATATTTCAGTGTTTGTACCTAAGTAAGTAAATCGTAATCTTAAGGACTATTAATCTGTTTTTTTTTTTACCGTTAGAAAGCTTCAGCATCCTAGTATAACATCGTTTACCAATAGTACGTAGGTACGTACATTACGAGTACTAAATGATACCTTTGATTTCGTCTTTGCCATGCGGGAACTTTGGAGTTATTTGGACTATTATTATGTTCTTTATTTGTCTTTCATTCTTAGGTTTAGGTTTTTATAATAGTTATAAAAAGTAAAATACAGAAAAGTACATACAAAATAAAAATATTATTATTATTATTATTATCAAGTAACGAAACGAAGATAGAGACTGATTGTAAAAATCAGAAATCACTAAAATGTTCAGTCAAAAATATAACAGATTCAGACTTTTTTTAACTTTTCCATGCAATTTTTTGGTGCCCCACATACTCGTAAATAGTAGCGTTCAAATATTTGACATAATCGTTTATTTGCTATGTTATTTATGTTGCTGACTATACTATACTGCTAGGGCTGACTGCTTATATAGCCATGGCCTCTTTATTAATTAATTCTCACTTATACTTTAGATTACGATTTAAAGACAATATAGATAGTATTGCCATTTGAAAATTTAGATCTCAGAGAAGCAAAACTAGACGCCAGCACATATGCTATTAAATCTACTCAACAACGATATGTATGTGGTTTTGTTATTAAGTAAAGCTAATTGGGTAACGTTACCATAATGTTAAGTTAGAAAGACGTAACGTTATAATTTAATACCAGTACTGAGGTATTTTTACGATTTTACCGTAACGTAACTTTATTTATAATATAAATTTGGTAAGTTTAACAAGCCGTGAAGCCGTAGTGGCTGAGTGGTTTGACCTATAGCCTCTCAAGCAGAGGATCGTGGGTTCAAACCTCGCCTCTGAGTTTTTCGAAATTCATGTGCAGAATTACATTTGAAATTTACCGCGAGCTTTACGGTGAAGGAAAACATCATGAGGAAACCTGCACAAACTTGAGAAGCAATTCAATGGTGTGTGTGAAGTTCCCAATCCGCACTAGGTCCGCGTGGTAACTACTGCCCAAGCCCTCTCATTCTGAGAGGAGGCCTGTGCCCAGCATTGGAACGTCATATAGGCTAGGATGATGATGAACTTTAACAAGCCCTGGTGTCACATACGAACGTGTCAAGGTATGATGAGTTTTTTTAGCATATAACACTCAGTACCTGGGCGACCGAGCATTGCTCGGGCTAAAACTCGGTAACAATCGTTTTCCCAGAGATAAGACCAAGTTAGATCGATTTTTCATCCCCGAAAACCCCTACATACCAAATTTCATCGAAATCGTTGGAGCCGTTTTCAAGATCCCCGAAATATATTTATATATATACAAAAATTGCTCGTTTAAGGGGCTGTTCCACCATCCATTGATTAGCGTTAACCGACGGTTAAATGTGATGCCGTCTCCGTCTATTCGAACAAAACAAATAGAGACGGCATCACATTTAACCGTCAGTTAACACTAATCAATGGATGGTGAAACAGCCCCTAAAGGTATCAGATAGATAGATAGATAGATGTACTTAGCATAAGACAGACAGCTTGTGCTACGACGCCTACGGCGTAGCACTCGTAGCATTATTTTGTAGCTGCTCCCGTAGGCCGCGAGCATCGATGCAGTGCGATGATCGTGTAATTTAAGTGCCACTAATATTATAAATTAAATGCGAAAGTTTGCAAGTCTGTCTGTTTGTTTGTTACTCCATCACGTCTAAACCGCTGTACTGATTTAGATGAAATTCGGTACACAGGTAGTTTGAGTTACGGCCGTGAAAAAGCCGTGGTGGCCTAGTGGTTTGACCTATCGCCTCTCAAACAGAGGGTCGTGGGTTCAAACCCCGGCTCGCACCTCTGAGTTTTTCGAAATTCATGTGCGGAATTACATTTGAAATTTACCACGAGCTTTGCGGTGAAGGAAAACATCGTAAGGAAACCTGCACAAACCTGCGAAGCAATTCAATGGTGCGTGTGAAGTTCCCAATCCGCACTGGGCCCGCGTGGGAACTATGGCCCAAGCCCTCTTGCTCTGAGAGGAGGCCTGTGCCCAGCAGTGGGACGTATATAGGCTGGGATGATGATGATGAGGTAGTTTGAGTTACGGGGAAGGACATAGGATAGTTTTTATCCCGGGAAATTAAATAGTTCCTTCGGGATAGCGATAAATGAATTCTACGCGGACGTAGTCGTGGGTAACGTGCTAGTTTAAACAGGCTAGTATTAAATAAACTAGCCGTTACCCGCGACTCCGTCCGCGTAGAGTTTTCCGGGATAAAAACTATCCTATGTCGTTCCCCGGGATTCAAACTATCTGTATACCGAATTTCATCTAAATCGGTTCAGCGGCTTAGACGTGATGAAGTAACAAACAAACAAACAGACTTAGAAACTTTCGCATTTATTATATTAGTTGGATAAAGGGCGTCCATGAACATAAGAAATGAATATGAATCGTTTATTGCCTTAGTTTATTGCAGACAAAATAGATGAGGTCGTAGGTGAATTTTTATTTTTGAGTAAGTATTTACTTTAACATTTTGAACATGAAACTACCGTGAGACTCATTCATATTAAATATAATGACCCGGATAACTCACGTCCTTAAATCGAGTTTAGCTCGACATGTTTCGGGCTAATCCGTAGCCCTTCGTCTTCGGAGCGCGCGTTTCTGCAGCCGCTGAGTCGAGTTGCTCCGAAGACGAAGGGCTACGGGTTAGCCCGAAACATGTCGAGCTAAACTCGATTTAAGACGTGAGTTATCCGGGTCATTATATTTACTTTAACATTTATTTGGATTTTGCTCTCATTCAAACTATGTAAGTATTAATTAATTATTTAATGCACTAACACGTAGCTGTAACGATTTTTATGGAATCTTAAATGTTCTGAAATAAAGATATTTTATTTTATTTATTTATTTATTATTATCTATAATTTCGGAAAGGTATTACCTGGGACCCTTTAAGGCTAAAAGTAGCCTGTTGCTTAACTTTTCTCACATCTAACACACACTAATCTGCACATTCTAACAGGTGGGGTAGAATAATATGGCTATACCCTGTTTTATAGCATCAAAAACCTCAAACATTTTTGCCAGGAGCGATCTCACAAAGTATCAGCAGGTGTAAGTTAAAAAATAGTCAAAAAAGACATTACAAGGTTCATGGTAACTCCCCGTATGGTTATGGCATGTTTAGGTAGACTTTAAATCGGTAATAATTGACCTTTCTTGCCTCACGAAAAAGTCAAAATAAAGTTCGAAATAACCCTTTAAAATCAAACTTACTAAACGTACGGAACTTTAAGTAGATGAGGAGTTGAAAGTCCCTTTACATTTCTCTGAAGAAATCTTTTACTTAACATTTTGTACTTTCTTTTCAGATTTACGACAAGGCGTGCTCCGCCTCAGGTCAGTACAATTCCTTTCAACAAATGAGGAATTAGGTCATCGCCTCGCCCCGATAGGAAATCCTTTGAATCTATTTAAGGGGTCCTGAAAAAGTGGTTACTTTGTATAGCGCACCCTCGCCACCCCTGCCATCGTATAAATAAACTTACTTTGTAATCTTTTATTCCGCATAGTCACTTACTGAGCGCTTAGGGCAGTTCCAGACTGGGTAGAATTTATGTACCCACAAGTTCAAGTGCGCGGAGTGTAAAATAACTGGACTACGTGCTTGAAGTCTCACCTTTATCTTCGCGGCATATTGGTGCCCGTTTGGACACATTTTTAAGCCTGCTCTACACAATGGCCAATATCTTCGGAAATTGAGGCATAAGGTTATTCGTGAATGAGCGTGTCTCGTTTGTCGAAGATTTTGGTTAACTAAGTTTATTCAGATTTCGACACGGACAACGGGTCTAAACATAGGAACAGTCAAACCATTTGATTCCTGACCCACCGTAGAACGTTCTCACAGTAACTGGCATAATAAATTTCCTTGTCGAGCAATGCGCTGTCACTATGACTTTTCTACGAAGTTCCCACGCGGGCTCAATGCGCCAGATTCATTTTCAATTAAGGGGAGGGAAGTATTATACCGTGATACCTATGGACACCATTGATAATTTAAAAAATAAAAACCAGAATGCAACTAATCAAAACGTATACGTCAGGTATTATTGATGTGGCAGCACTGACTTGCAGCAAGACTTAACACATTTAATTCGTTGCGTTCCGGTTTTTTTTTAAGATAACAATGGCGTCCTCGTGGTATTTAAAACCGTCCATAGTTACCACACTTTCCCATAATACTTACTATTCTTATATGTTTATCTGTAATTTTATACCAGATAAGTACAGACATTTTTTTTAATATACCTGCACCAAACTCTATAAAAGATTACGTTTGCGACTAGTTAGTGTTCTAATTCGCGCGTTCACAAGTTTATCTGTAACCGCCTTTACAAAGGAAGTATATCACAAAATGGTGCCGTACCCTTGTTTACAGCTGCCCATCACTCAACAATGCTTTTTTTAATGAAATAACGCTGACTGACTAAAGAATGTCATTACGTCCACTAGAACCTTCGCGATGTTCAATTTCACGATTCGCAATTTATTTCCGAGATTTTTTAACGATTCAGTGATTTAAGGACAACGTTAAGTGTCCTGTGCCCGTAACCTTGATTGTCCATACAACTGTATTTTAAGTACGCTATGCTGTCTCCTTTTTCATTTACAAAATTGACCCACTTCGTTTTCTTTGTTTGTGTGTTGTAATTTCATGACGTTAATAAGGATTTCTGGGACAAGTTGGCTCTAGAGTCGTGAGAGACAATTTTGTCCCGTTTGTGACTAGTTAAATAATTCAATGAGCCAATCGCAAGCAAGACTGTAATATCAATCGGACTTTACGATACTTACACCATCTAGCAATAATTCGTCAACAAGCCTAATTAAATATTAATGAATAAATATTTATCATTAGTAAATTAATAAAGTTACAATTTATCTAAACTAGAAAGCAAATGTATGATCTATTCTTATAAAGTCTGATTTATCCTTTCATTTTCTTTACAATTTCCAATGACCCAGTAAGCTATGGAATGCTATAAATGTATATTTCACAAACAACGTAGGTACCGGTTAAAATAATGAGATGACACATAATATTTTCAAGCTTGGTAATTGGGTTCCTTGATAAAGCAGAATAGGAAAATGCTAAACGAATACGACGTTTTATTCGAGAAAAGTAACCTTCCTTTCTGTTTTATGATTCCTTGAAAAAAGCCAATTACCGACCTTGATATGTCTCCGAATAAATTTGCAGTTTCATTTTGAACTGGCATGTCATTTAAATTAAAATAAAATTACGAATACGGAAAAACGTTCGCTTAGTATTCTGCGAAGGCTGTCTCGGCTTTTATACCTATTCCGTATAGGTAGGTATTGAGATGACGTAGAAAAAGCTTTAAGTTTTTCTTTTGCACCATCGGGGCCTTATTAGGTGCTCTAGATACCCTGGAGCGTAGTTTACAGACTATGTGCGTACCCAACTTACACAGAAACTCTCTCAAAAGGTTGCACTTTTAATGACATGAATACGTTTTGTCGCGATAAGCCTTTCAAAGTCGACCGTTCCGAATGCTTTGCCTTTTACTTCGGGTGTCTTTTGTTGGTTTGCTTGTCGTATCCACTTCCAGCTTCTATTGACACATTTCTCCTCTTCCCGATACGGCACTTTAGCCTTTGTAACCCTTGTTTGAGTTAAACACGCGGAACAGAAAGTCTTACCCTCACTCAATTCTTTTATATGATAACCTTCTATTAGAAGTGTATTGAATTCACGCTTTCCGAGTAAACAAATGGCATAAGTCTTTCACACAACTAGAAGTAATCCAGTTTGTCAGGGTATAAATAATTTAAAATTGAGACTTTCGCTTTTAAATGTCCAAGCGAAAATTAACAGATGCTTGCAAATCAATAAGTACATAAAGTGAAAGTAAGCACGGATTTTTACGTAAATAAACCTATTGAGAGACATGGACGAAAAATTAACGATTTATCGTACACGGTTTCATTCAAATATAGGCTTAGCTACTTAAATGCATCTTTAGCAGAAAATTCGTAACATATTCCCCTGAGATGAGTGAGGGAATGAGAAGGTATCTGGTTCGATATGCTACAGGTGCCGCTGTGGGTGTAGCCCGACCGACCTGAATTACATGTCGAGTCTGAGAGATGTGTATGTCACAATCGTGGACACAAAGCGAAATGGAATTCGTAGCTCAGTTCAATACACTAGTTTTTGCGGGACTTTTTTTTAACATTAAAAAAGGTATTTTATAATTAATCCAGAATGTTCAGCAGATCATTGAGCAGGTTTAACTGAATACCAGCTTATGAGTTTACATCGGAATTTTTGATTATAAATGCAGTCCTTCACGCCTTTAAGGCGGTACACTTTGAACATCCATGAATGAACACAAACATTTGACATTAAAAAAAAAAAAAAAAAACATTTACAGGGATATTCAGTCACTACTCGTAAATTAACCACCTGCCTGCAATATAGTATTTCATTTTGATGCCTATGCTGCTGTATGGTATTTCAGTGTGAATTAATTTTAAGTCACCTTATTTGTTAGTGTTTTGCAGTTTTGCATTGTTAGTCATAAGTACTCGACTCGAGTAGTAAAGTCTTCGAGTGGCGACCACGAACCGGAAGACGAAGCGTTGGCATGCCTCCCACCAGGTGGGCTGACGACATCGTGAGAGTTGCGGGAAACCGGTGGATGCAAGTGGCGAGTTGTCGTTCATTGTGGCGTTCTAAGGGGAAGGCATTTGTTCAGCTGTGGACGTTTTCCGGCTGATGATGATGATGAGTCATAAGTACTCAATTCTTATTCACATTTGTCTCAATAGTACCTACGTTGTCTTGAGGGCGATGAATAAGGAAATGCGAGCAAGAGTCTATTAGAAGCACAAAGTCGATGTTTGTAATTCCCTTTTGGCCTAACAAAACCAATTGTCAGCATTGGTATAGTTCATAATACATTATTAATTTTAAAGTTATAAGTTTACGCTACTAAACTTTTGCAAATGATACCTAATAATATTTCAATTTTCGATATTGACTTTATCCCGTAGCGCGAATCGTGGTTGCCTTAATATTATCTGCCAATACTATTGGAAATCCTCTTCAGCAAAGATAATAAAGGCACTTACGAAGCTCCTGGAATATTAGGGGTATCAATAATCATTCTTCCATAAATTGCGCCGTCGATCAAGTTTGAAGGCTTTTAGCGTTTATTATAAAATCAATTAGCACGGGCTCATCAAACTCCGCATTATTACAAGACAATCAGGAAATTATACTTTTCTCATCAATCTCGGCCCTGGGAGGCCGAGTGCCGGATTATGAGAGGCTCCCGTGCTGCGCCCAATCAAGCGATTCTTTTAAACGATTCACCGAATTTTTTATGTCGAACAATGAATGAGAATCCGAGAGATTTTATCCTCGATTTCTTGACGCTCGAATGACCTGATGAGATTTAAATTCAGCCAGTATTACTGAAAACTTGAGTTGAGTAGATTAAATTTACCTATTGCAAGCAGAAACTAGAAGTACTTCTATTTTTAATTTTATTGAATGAAACGCTGGAACTCGTACAGCGCAGTGAGTTCGATAAATGAAAAATCTGGCTTTGGCAGTTAGTGCTCTATTAAGTTGTAAATTGTAGCACGTGCTCTACAATTTATAGCAATTTACCCCAGCGGGAATTCTGGAGGAGTCGAGTTTCGTTTTATGATATAAATGTTTTGTGATTCGGTGAAGTTTCGAGAAAAACGAACATTCTGCGCGGTCCTTCACTGGGTCTTTGTAGTCCAGTTTCATAAAAGTTAATGAATTCGTAGAAGGATGAAGGAAATATCGGATTTACTGCGGGGTATTTGCGCTCTTTCAGTTATTTTGGTTGAAAATTTTCCTCCAACTTCATGTGTGTTTTCAAATTTAAGATAGAATTCAGCAACGTCAGTAGGTACGAGTAGGTTATTGGATTCTGAAATTACTTGTATTACACGCGTTCGAATGGTGAAGTTCGAAGGCCACCCTGAGTTTTCGCTTCAAGCTTCCAGGTGCTATTAAGAGTTTTGCAATTTAAACAAATTAAATGTTTGTTTTAAATTTACTCCGGATTCGCAGACAACTTGTTATTGGGCATTATATTAAATTCCACCCAATTTATCAGTGCCCGTAGAATAGACAAGACACCAAGCTACCCACAAGCATTGCACCGCCTTAACATACGTATAAAAGTGAAAACGATAATATTTTGCTTGCCTGCGTCGCCTAAAGTTAAAGTTAACTCTTGTACCTACCTCATTGATCTTGTGGCATTTCGCCTACAAGTACCTATATCTACTTTACTTTACTACCTATAGTTTGAGCTAATAGCTTTATTAATATATGGACGGAAAGCCCCAAGTTAAAACTAAGAATACCTACGATGTTAGTGTAAGTATAAAATATTTAATTAAATCCGCAATGAATAAATAAAACAACCGCTCTTCATGATTGCATTGGTCCTTAAGTTCAACTGAATTTTGAACTATTAAATGAAATAGTGAATGTCAACTTGATTTGGTCAAATACACAAACATCTACTTACGTTTATAAATAGAAGCATAAAGGACAGGAACTACGAGTAAGTAAGCAAAAAAATACTATTTGAATATAGGGAAGGGACTATATAAAAGTGCATTTTGTCGCAGCACGTCTGCCTTGGGAGCTTTCAGCACCATTGTTGCCAGCGCAATAAAAACAGATGGATGGAAACATTCCCGTGAATACCAACCTGCGTAATGGATCTAAAGAAACTATAATAAAATCCCTGGCAGCTTGAATGGAACTTAAACAGATGACTTTTATATGGATTTCGAATCGATAATGCACCTAGAGTAACAGCGTTTAGTGTCTTTTAGTTTTGTTTGTCGGGATTCGAGAGGCTACAGTAAAAAGATCTCTGTTCAGGCAGAGGTTATGCCTGGAGGCTGAAGTCTGAAGGAAGAGATTAGGAATTTGTAAAGTAGAGTTCCTAAACTTTTGAGCAAAAATTTGATCAATAATATGTGAACACGGTGCTATTGTTAACGGTGTAGACGTGTTTGATCGAATTTTTACTCAAAAGTTTAAGAACTCGACTGTACTTACTTATGCATCTCAGTTGAGCAACTTTGATAGTGCGATGTAGAATTAAGACTATGTTTCCACAAGCAATGTGCGATACGTTGCCAGAAATGTGTTTGTCATGAACCAATAGAAATTCTACATTTATCCTCGCTCCGCCGAGCTGGCCCTAGGTATACTACTAAGTGCAAAATTCGAACTTTCTATCTAGCCGTCTCGCTGACGCTTATATTTGTTGAATACGAGAGTGAGAGGGACGCTACGATCCGTACGATTCGAGCTTCGATTTTCGAATTTCGTAGTAGACCCCCTGTTTCCACTAAAAATGAGCTGAGCGAGGATGGGTAAATGAAGCGTTTTATTGGTCCATGTCCATAACAAACACAATTCTCGCAACACATCCGCACACATCAATCAACTAGGTGTGACTAGGTGGCGCTACCAATAACGCATATCGCCAAAAGTACCCGTTTGTCAATCAAATATTTTCTACAAAATATCATATTTATTAAGAGGAAATCAAAAAACACCAAAGCATGTGAAAGAGTCTAATTTGTAAAACCCGTAAAAATCTCAACGCACCACAGAAAACACCACTCTTAAAAATTGACCTAAAATTGAAAAAAGAACGAAAATAACTCGCCGAAAAGTAAACGAGTAAATTAATGGGGGGATGGAATTCCTTATTGAATAATTCATAAAATCCTTCCGATTAGCATTCCAACTCAAGCTGTCAAAAACAAAATGGAAATGAACGTCACGTTGTATTAGCCTTTTAAATCTCCAGCTGAATACAAAACTGATAATAATCAATCGTAATACCTACTCGGGCAATTAATATACTGTTTCGATGTTTTACATAGAAAAAAAGAAATAAGACATTTATTCACTACCTAATACAGAAGACACAGATACAATAAAATTTACACAGATTACACACAAATAAACCAAAAAAAAAACATGAAAACACAAATAGTAACATATAGTTAGGTACACAATTTTGTGACGTAGACAATAGACAGGTCTATGAATAATAAATAGTTTTTTTTGGTATAAACTAATTTATAAACTTAAATACAAATACAGATAATATACCTGTTAGAAATCGGATAAGTGGTCCCCACGATTGGTGGAACATACCTAATGTAAACGCAAACATAGGTATTTTCTACGTGCGGAATGCTAAAATCATAACTTTTTTTTGGTTCAATTATTCGTTACAATTTTGATATAAACTTATACTTAGCAACTTCGCTGAAACTGCTAGAAAACGGTTATACCTACTTGCTGACAAGTTCTGAGCATGATGTTAACGTCAGCGTAAAGTGCCCAAGTTGGCGGAGATAGGTACAATGTTCCGACAAAGTTCGAAAGATATTTACACGTGTACGTAATAAGAAATTCTCATAGATTACGTTGTTAACTCACATAAGGGAATCGCTGAACAGAGCGTGTATGCACACAACATCAATTATTTATGATACATTTTGTATTATGTAATACTAGTCTTTTCCCGCGGATTATCTCGCGGAGATAATCGTTGGGGGAAAGTAATCGAGTGGCGCCCACGGAAGACGAAGTGTTGGCAGGCCTCCCACTAGGTGGACTGACGACATCGTGAGAGTTGCGGGCAACCGGTGGATGCAAGTGACGAGTTGTCGTTCATTGCAGCATTCTATAAGAGAGAGGCCTTTGTTCAGCAATGGACATCTTCCGACTGATAATGATGATGATGAAATCGTTAGTACTGGCGGTTGACTTTTTAGACGTCTAGACACACACTAACACACTACCACAATAACAGTTGAGGTTTTAGAATTTCATCCATATATTTCGTGGCAAAGTCGTCTAGTGGTTTGACCTATGGCCTCTCAATCAGAGGATCGTGGGTTCAAGTATTTGTATATTCTGGTGGATTATACACATGTCAGGTTTGGCATTTCCAAATCGGTATTATCCGGGCAGGTAAATATTATCACCCATATATTCTAATTAGATACTCTGTCATACCTATAGTACGTTTTTAGTAAGGTTCCAATGCAAGTGATTTGAAAAGGGAACTATATTATCTGTCACTTAAATTAAGATTTGTCACTAAACTGCGATACCCTAAATTATAATATCTATCCCGAAGAAATATATTAGTCATCTTATTAATCATAACTGTCTCTAAGTATGAATCATCATATTAAATAATAGATTGATCACTTTTTTTCCTCTTTTATACCCTAAATACCTATAAGATCTGTCCTCTAAAAATAAGTCAGGGCCAGCAATAATATATTTGCATCCATAGAACAAGCTTTGCTTAGTTTGTCGCTGGGTCAATTGGTGTAATTTGTGAGAACATATTATTATTATTATTATCATTTCATTCATTGTAGTACATAATGTCATATCGTCAAATTTCACTTGAATTTTTTGATGATCAATATTATTTTCTAGTGATGATAATAATTTTTGGTAGCCATTTCTATATTATTTGGTGATTCAGTTTTAGTGACACAATTATTATTTTGGAAACCAATATAATTATTTGATGGTCAATATTGTTTCCAAGTAATTTTTAATTAATATTTAGGTAACCGTTTTAATATTATTTGGTGATTCAATTTAGGTGACAGATCTACTATTTTAGGAACAAATATTACTTATTAGGTCACCAAAAATGTATTTATTATGTGATCAATAAAATCATACCCATTTGAAAGTACACAATAACAAATCCATCATCGAAACCCGCGGGAAGCAACATCTAAATATTTCCCGTAAAATGCCTTTTGTTGCTACTTATGCAAATTAAACCTCTCAAAGGAAATTCCGAGGAATTTGACGTTGGCCAATTTGCTATTAGGCGAGACGATAAATCGCTGATGGTTTAATCTAAATAATTTTTGCTTGATATCCTTATTATTAAAAAAACATGGCTGTAAAGCAAGTACTTAGGTACCTAAATGTTTCAGTTTCATAAAATCAGAAGCAATGAAATACAGGCTGATTCGGGAGATGTGAGGAGGACCAACACTACACTCTCAATAATTGATAATGGCTCGTTCACGATCGTACTTAAAATAAAAAATAAAAAAGATTTATTTCAGACCACATACAGGATAGGGATCCTTATTGTCCATGGTATTGTTAGTAACAAAATAATCTTATATAACTATACCTACTGCCATCCACGAAGACGCGTGATTTTGTCAAATTTGGATCCTGAATGAATCGAACCTATATGTTAGTAACTACGCTTACTCCTCTCTACCAGTGCCTGATAAAGCCACTGTCCGACCTCACAGCCACGGCGGCGAGGAGATCAGTGCCTCTAGTGTGGCGTTTTCACAAAACATTCGTTTACTATTCGAAGACGTTATCATCTCAGCCTATATATGCCCCACTGCTGGGCACAGGCCTCCTCTCAGAACAAGAGGGCTTGGGCCATAGTTCCCACGCGGGCCCAGTGCGGATTGGGAACTTCACACGCACCATTGAATTGCTTCGCAGGTTTGTGCAGGTTTCCTCACGATGTTTTCCTTCACTGCAAAGCTCGTTGTAAACTTCAAATGTAATTCCGCACATGAATTTCGAAAAACTCAGAGGTGCGAGCCGGAGTTTGAACCCACGACCCTCTGCTTGAGAGGCGATAGGTCAAACCACTAGGCCACCACGGCTTCAAAGACGTAAATCGAGCGTTCGATCGTCGATACGTAGCCGCCACATGTCAAAGTTGTTGTGCAAACATTCCGCTAGAGGCGCTGTCCGTGTTTCCATACATTTTGAGATTTTAACGCGCACGCCATCGAGGCGTATTTTGTGAACGGGAAAATACACTAAGCGTATAGGAGACTGTGGCGGCTGTCGAGCACCCTGCGCCGTGTCGCAGCACAGCGCTTGCGCAGCGTCGCGTGGAAGGCGTCCACATGCGCATCCGCGAACATTCCTGATGCGCTGCAGTATCTCGTGTTTAAGTAAAGCCCTCACACTTTAAATTGCAGTGACCATGCACTTAGTAAACAATTAAATACTTTTTGAATTGTTTAATTTAAAATGGCATTATGACAGGTCTCTGGGAAGCCTGGAGATAGATTCGTTGTCCTTAAAATACTAGCTATTTTTAGGATTCCGTACCGGTACCGCAAAGTAACGCCTGATTCAATAAATAATTCAAATGAAGCCCTGTTGCTGTGCTGACACAGGTTTTATAGCCAAATTTTTGACGCTACAGTCTTAAAATTTTGAGGTCATTCATGATAGTAGTAGATAAATATAATAAGGATTGAGAAGCCACCAAAACCAAAGACAGCCTCTTTTACAATATTTTGCTCCTAACATTTTTTTTTACTTCTCTGACATACCTATGAACTTGTTTAGTTTAACTCCACTCCACTTCGTACATTTCGCCCAGAAGCAGGGCTCTGCTAACACTGGATTTTGATAGATTTACACATATCTATCTAAAATTTTGCACGGACTGCTTGGTGCACGAATCCGCCTGACACGGCCGGGTTTTTTTATTTAATCTTCCTTTTGTATGTTTCGTACATTGTTTCCAAATTATAATCTGAAAGCAACAATGTCACAACAAAGATTTTTGCGAGATTGGACAGGGACAAACCACTAGGGCAGGGCTTCCCAAACTGTGCGTCGCGATGCCCCGGTGCGTCGTGACATTGTCTCAGGGGCGTCGCGTGTCGATGCGACCGAGCCGAGTCAGCGTAAGTATTAAAGAACAAGTACAAGTCAAAAATAGACGTAAAAAATAAATAAGAGTGGCAATTTCCAAACTGATAGATAACCAGTACTAGGCTTATACTAAAATTGGTAAGTATTTTAGGGGGCTGGGTTGAAGAGCGACGTAAAACAATGGCAAAGTCCCAAGGGCGTCACCGTACAAATAAGTTTGAGAAGCCCTGCACTAGGGACAATAGTGGGCCGGGCATCTGTAAAAGTCAGCGATAGAATTCATTAATCATTTAGTTAGATGAGCGGGCAAGGGTCCACTCGCGTTTTTCTCTGCAAATTTAGGGCTCATTCTTCTCTTAAAATCTAAAACTATTGCCTCTAGGAGATATTTCTTGTTTTTCATGTGAACCTTTCGCTTTGCGGCATAATTTAAAGCATTTTGAATTAAAAATGATAATAATAATTGGATGTTTTCTAAAAATTCAATATCAAACCAATATCAAGTTTTAAAATGTTTTGTGTTATGAACATAAAATAGGTACAATATTTAACATAAGTTTTCTGTTATGTTATGAAAGCGTGAACTGTTTATTTATTTATTTATATTTATTATTAAAGGTCAAAAATGCAACAAGTTACATTACAGGTCTTAGTCCTAAAGAGTAACAGGTTGGCAAAACAAATATTAACACTGTATAGTGTTATCAATGTTAAATTTAAAGTGAGGCCTGGGCCAATCAACTTTTTTACCGACACTAATCTGTCCGCGACATTTTTCAAACAATTGCAGATTTTTGTAGTAAACATGTTTTTTCTGTAATTTAATAGATGGTGTACATGAATACATGCCATCCTACGTAAGTTCAACCTATTAAACCGTGAAATATCTTGTTGGAAGTACGATTTTTTGGTAACGCCAGAGACAATTTTGGTAACGCAGGAGACGCCCAAAGTGTCGGTAAAATAGTTGATTGGCCCGCCTACGTTCCTGGAGCGTGATAGTGGCGAAAAGCAAGAGATCGCAAGGATATGATATTTTAGTGAAAAACGTGTAACCCTTTCCGGCCGAGACACTGTTTTTCCGATTTTTTTTCTAAAATGGCAATTAATTGTGTTTCGTGAAAAGATGATTCACGCGCGCTCAGGATAGTTCGTCTTTAATACTACGGGTATCATTTAAACAAAATTCTAAGCTTGTTCGCGTCATCTCCACATTTGCTTAATTTTATTGGGTGTTACGTTAGTACTATTATATATTCTGTGGTTAAGTGTAACAGAACGAATACCTAACGAACGGCTACCTAATAAGTAATCATGAATAATGTATCAGCTACCAACATTCGAATCGAACGGCCACATACAGTCAACAAATAAATGATAGTATGGTAGTAATGGAAAGGACGCCCGACCTATTAATTTAATTCTGGTCGTGTTCGTGTTGTTCAAACAAATATCTTCTTGGACTAATCTGGGCGGCGGGCAAATTAAGCTCAATGTCTCGTAGATCTCAGCAAGTATGCGCAACCCGACCCTCGCGGGATCACGTGACATTCGTCTTAATTCCACAACGTATACAATGTTCGGTGACCATAAAGAAGTGGAATTTCAAAGAGACCCTCAGAGAAGCTGTTACGCCGCGGGCTCGAGATCGCATTCCGGTGCCCTGAGCGACGCGTGGAATAACTCTTGCGGCCAAGATTTACGCGGCGCACTAAACCCTCGGCTGCTCATTTAAAATTCACACAAAGGCCAGACTTTAATTAGTTTCCTTTATAAACAGAACTGAAATTAGATTCTGACCAACTTTATATTTATTACCCTGAACAAAGAGATTAGGCGCTATAAAGATGACGTTCTGAACAAATATTTAATCGACTAAGAAAATTTGGATTTTTCATTCAAAGCTTTCCCTTAATTCCGAGATATGCAGCAAAATCTCCCTTAACGGTCATAAATATTTTCACAAGTGATTTGTGAGCGTCGACGGGCGAAGATTTTAACATTAGCGCCTCAAGCGTGGGCTCGAAATTCAACTGGTTTAATGGACCATTAGCAACGTTAACACTTGGCAGTGGGCGCATAA
The DNA here is from genome assembly GCF_025370935.1 of Choristoneura fumiferana. Taxonomy (NCBI): domain Eukaryota; kingdom Metazoa; phylum Arthropoda; class Insecta; order Lepidoptera; family Tortricidae; genus Choristoneura; species Choristoneura fumiferana. The sequence goes on from NC_133473.1 coordinate 17,329,857, forward strand.
ACGAAGACGACGAAACTGATAACTTTTCGACACTTGGTATTATTTATCGCTTTGCCCATAGTTAAAAGTAAAATAACAAGTATTAGGTAACGGTCTCATTGTTCGAAAACGTCGTGGAGGAAATCCCCGATTTATCGCTTTAATTTCGACCGCGAAACGGGAAAGTTACATGGGCACTTTAATTAGTTCCTCTCAAAAAGTTCCGACCCGTTGCAGGGGTTTTGTATCCACGGCAAACATCGGGGTATTCTTTCAAGGTTTCTTGGACACACAATTTGTCATCTACCATTTTATAAATCATTGTGAAGATAAATGGCGGAATGGCTTTCTTTGAAGTTTCAATTTCGAGAATTAGATTGTCTTGCTTCCGGGATGTCATTGTAAGATATTTCCTTTTGTGGAATTTAATAGTAACAAGGCATTTTGTAAACTGTTTCCTATGATACCTAATATGCAATAAAGATTAATTTTAGGTAAGGGAGGGGGGCCCAAAGTGAGCACCATTAGAGGAACTGAGAAAAAAGTATGAAGAAAATATCAGTATCTTAACTTTAAATGCTATTTAAAGCTGAATTTATCGTAGTTTAATTATACATACTTCAATATTCTACAAAGTTTAGAAAAACTAATAAAAATAACAAATTACGAAAACTTTACTTTTGCTCGCTTTGCCCGAGGCGGAGCCTAAAGCGAGCACTGCTTTTGGGCAAAGCGAGCACAAAGGGGGCAAAATGAGCACCTTCATTCATGCAATAACTATAAAATATTTATTTGGAGATAAGGACAAAAAATACGTCGATCACGTCAATAAAACTCCAGTGATTTGATGTAGACTTTAATCAGAGTCAAAACATAACTAATTTAACAAAAAATGGTACTTCTTCCAAAACATTGCTTTCCGCATTGCTTTTGACATTGACTCTTCATCCAAGCACCTTATTCAGTTTTTCTTTTGTAATTATTGACCATCTAAAACAATTAAGCAATGAAAACAAGCAAGCTAAGCGTTTAAATAACACAAAAACAAATAAATCGCTTTAATATGCCTAACGGTATGTGGGCATATGCTCACTTTGCCCTGCCCGCTTTGCCTTTTCGACCAAATCACATTGTACTCGAACCTAAACTTCAAATTTTCGCGCACATTCAAGAACATTTTACCAAAACAAAGCTAAATAACTGTCAATACATATTACAATTAACGTTTTCAACAACGTCCTCAACAATCCGCAAAACACTCGATACATACCTCGTATTTTTCATATCTGGACTGATCAAATCGTAATTTTTGACACTACACGCGCACGGTCGCTAACAGGCGGTGGTGGGCGACTGCGGCAGGTGGACCGGGGCGGGGCGGATATCGCCACGCAGTCACACCGCCATTGTCCTTATATTTTCAAGATGAGCGCCAGTGCTCGCTTTGAGCAGTATGCTCGCTTTGGGCCCCCCTCCCCTACCTACTTGTGTGGTTCGTGGTAGCCTAATGCTTTGACATTTTAAACAGAGGATCATGCATGGGTTCAATCCTGGCTCGCATCTCTCGAGTTTGTCGAAATTCATGTGCGAAACCCATGAGTTTTGGGGTGAAGGAAAACATCGTGAGGAAACCTGTGGAGCAATTCAATGGTGTGTGTCAAGCAATGGGCTCGCGTGGGAACTACAGCCCAAGCCCTCTCGTCCAGAAAGGAGGTCTGTGTCCTGCAGTGGGACATATGAATGCCGAGACAAGACAAGACAATACTTGTTTTGTATTGTATTATTAAATACTTACTTATTGATTATTTTGTGGTGGCTAATTAAGGTAAATCATATTTTACTTCCTATTTTCAATACAACCGTCACTTCGTAGATACGTTTCTCTCGGTAGGTACATAAGCATTGTATTTATAAACCGAAACCCGCATAACGATACTCCTTATCTCAAATTATTTGTGTGCCTACTGTTACCAAAGTTTAGGATATTTAACCCATTCGCGAAACCAGTTAAAAGTTACCAAACTCACGTTGTTCCCTAAAAATCGCTAACATTTTGTACTACCTGGTCTTCAAAGCTAGCCCGCAATCAAAGGTAGTTTGTTTGTAGTTCGAACCAGCAGAATAAGTCTACGCTTGGCTTGCCAAGGCTTTTGTGTTCAGGCACTCGTGAAATCCTTTAGTATTGGATAGTACCTATGTTTTTTAAAAGCATAGGGTTAGGGTACCCTATGAGTACCTATAAGTTTACGTCTGTTCACGCGTCGCAATCTCACTGAGCTAACGCGATCGATCTGTGCTTGTTCAATAGTGAATACGCTACCGAACACACCTTTGTCCTCATTGCATAAAAAAAAACACGTTGGTAAAACAACACTAAGTAGTTGTGCTCTTCTATTTCGACGCAAGTCGAAACATGGTCGAAACCATATATGTCGAAACTGAAACTGTCAACTTACGCCGACAGAGAAGAGAATAGAAGAGATAGGTCCGTCCTGTTCTAAAACCAGGCAGGCACGAGCTATTGATACTACCACCACAATTATCTATCCCTGTAGCTGCTTGAAATTTTACGAAACTCGAGCAATTTAAAATTGAAAATTGAGCGTTGAACAAGACCTAAAAGGTAATGGAACCGCGTTTTACCCAATAAATAGGAGGAAATATGAAAGAAATAACAAATTGAATCTCCCGGAATCTCGTCGCGGCTCCCTGTGGATGCTTGCTCGACGGCAGCGCGGTAAATCCCGTGCAAAGCCTGCTGAGCCGCACCCCGCCTGACCAGCTTAGATACCCAATAGAATTTACCCGTGAAAAAATTAGGTAGAGATGTGCCGATCATGACTGGCCGACTAACCCGATTAGTCGGTTGTAAAGAGCCGACTAATCGGCGAACTAGTCGGCCAAGCCGATCACAGCTTCGGGGATTTCCGCGTGACCTTTTGTTAACCTGCTGATTTGGGCGCTAGTCGCAACCGACGCCCGTAAGCGTGTCGGAACCGGTTTATTTTATTTTATATTCGTATTATTTTATTTCTAGATTTTTTGCTTTTGTATCTAAAAAGCGATGTTTTTGTGAAAAAAATATTGTGTAAAAATAATGCCTACTATTATTGTTCATTAAAGTGAAAGAGCTAAAAAAAAAATTAAAATTTAATCATGTCAAAAAGAACGGCATCCGAAAAGGCTATAGAACTGTAGGCTCTGCGCTCGAAGTTGTTGACGACTATGTATAATTGAACAAACGGTCCAGATAGGTAGATCCAATTTCGAGAAAGAGATCACTCGTCGAATCCGACTCGGCTGGGCAGCGTTCGGGAAGCTTCGCAGTGTCTTTTCTTCTAAATTATCGCAGTGTTTGAAGTCAAAAGGCGTGTGAAGCCCGTGTGAAGTGTTGCCGTGATGACTTACGGGATCTGAGACGTGGTCGCTAAACGATGGGCTCTCATGAGGAAGCTCAAAGTCACTCAGTGGGCTATGGAGAGGGCTATGCACGGGGTTTCTCTGCGGGATAGAATCCGAAATGATGATAATCCGAGTAAAACTAAGGTTACCGACATAGCCCGAAGAATTGCGAAACTGAAGTGGTAGTGGGCAGGGCACATTGCTCACAGAACTGATGGCCGATGGGGTCAGAAGGTTCACGAATGGCGTCCGCGGACCGGGAGACGAGGTGTCGGTAGGCCTCCAACAAGATGGAGCAACGACCCGGTTAAGATCGCGCGGATCGCGGTG